>NW_009934984.1:19063-41786 GCF_000696875.1 Nestor notabilis
TTCTTTTGTATACAAGTGCTTTTTTTTTTTTTTTTTTTCCTTTTCTGGCTTTTTTTAGTAACACTGAAGAAGGACTCAAGATGCCTCTTCTCACAGAATTTTTTTTTATTTTTTTGTGCCTGTAGTTCTATTATAAGTTTACAGAATGGATAAATCTGGTGCAAATTTTTCTTCTTTAGATGTAAAATCAGTAATCAACTTTTCTGCCATTGCCACATATACACACACAAGGCATAAAATCCTCTTCTGCCACTGTCCTCAATTAAGACTACATCAATCAATCTTGTTGTCGAATGGGGATGTTTTGTGAATGGTGGATGTTTTAAAGGTACTTTTCAATTACCAATAAATAGACTACAGTAATCACTAATGCATAGACAAGAGATTTTAGAAGCCTAGTTAGAAACACCTACTGTATGTTCTCTTATCATCCTTTTTTTTTTTTTACTAATAGTATTTGCCAAGAAAATATACAATAACTAGAATAAGCTCAAAATTACATACAGTATTTATTTTCTACACCTGAGGATTTTAAGTATTGAGTAAATTTTGCATGCTGGTATGAGAAAATGTCTGAGAGCAATAATTACTTTCCCCAGAAAGACTGCATGGCATTGTTTTTTCCTGAGGACACGAATATAAGAGATCTCCTATGTGTGAGACTAACACTACATCTGCTGCAGAATTGTCTTTCCATTTCTGGCAATAAGAGACACAATTTAGTTGAGTTTTCCCATTTTGTGTTACTTACAAACTCAGAAGGAAGAGGCAATTCTTTATAAAACCACAAATCCCTCTCAGAACTATGCTCTCAAAATCACCTGCTACAGCCTTCCTATCTTGCTTGTCATTAATGTTTAAAACTGCACAGATTTACAAGGACTGTACTGAAGAAACTTATCTTTTAACACAATGGTAAAGGACCTAACTTATACCATTTTCAACTAAAATCCTTACAATTAAATACTGCCTGCTTCTATTCTAGACCACAAAAGCCTTTTCTCTTCTTGTTTACTGGAAAAATCCTCCATCTTGATACAATACTCTTTGAGGACAATAGTATTTAAAGGAAAGAAACTTCAAGATCTTTAAGGTTTTATAGTTCAGTAGATCAGATACAAAGTTGTTAGAATTTTAACAGTAAATAGCCTTCCAATGAAACTATTGCATTTAAAATAATTACAAAAAAAGTCTGTGACCACAGCTTTGGAAACGTAGGCTGTATTTCAGTCCTTTCACTCCTGCACATTCTATTTCCTTCTATTATTTCTCAATTTAAAGCCAAGAGTTGGAAAAATGTCAATTTTATAAAAATGGAATACAGAATACAGAAACTCTCCATAGATGTCTCTTAAGTGGGTCCAAGTTTACAGTCACAGTCTTAGTGGCTTGTTTAGTAGAATAAATGTAATGGATTTTATTTTCCCAAATACTAAAGCTTCTCACTAAATTCTAACTTTGTATGAAACCCTTTACTGATAACTGTAAACGTCCATTAAGTTTCCTTTTTTAAAATATATCTTTCATTTCTTAAATCAAATGTTTAAAATAGTTTTCCCTGGCATAACTCAACTTGTGAAGTTTCATGCCTTACTGCCTACTGCAGTAATACATCTTTAAGATAATACTGGGTAATGCAGCCACATACTGCTTCTTACAACTTACAGTTCTCAGCTTCAAAAGCACTGTTAATCTTCTGTTTCTCTCTCTTTGGGGAAAAAAAAAAAAACCAACCCCCCGACATAAGTAATGGCACTCTGCTTTCTTTTACCATGTATACTGGAGTACCCTATACTTGAGTACACACGATCTAGGAAAAGTTAAATATTTTCAAGCTTGCAAGACATGGTCTTGTTTGAATAAAAAGCATTTGCTTGCTTCACCCATACTCCAAATCCAGGAGCATGAAATGGAAACATGGAAGCTTCTTAGTCAGTCTCCCACTCAAACTTTCAAAGCAGCTAGTAGATCAAATCAGACTTAAGGATGCAATCTCTGTCTTTGAATTCATAAGAAACCGTCACTGCTTTTACTCAAAGTATAACAGCAAATTCACGATCAAGCCCAGAAGAGACAAAGTATTTTGGATGGGAATATTTAGTTACACACAAACTGTAAGAGTTAAAGACACCTGTATCACTTCCTTTCAGAGAAAGGCTTTTCACCATATCGTGACAATAATGACACACTGCCTGTAATAACATCATCCTCCTCAGCGTCTATAGCCTCTTCTTCTTTAAAGCACAAGTACATGGAATTTAGCTTTAAGACGACTGTTATTTCCCATTCTTTTTTATCCAAAACTATTTTCTATTTAATATATGAATTTGCTTCTCACCTCCTATTCCTCTAGTTCAACTCTTTGTGTTGCTGCTTTCCAGTGTACTTTCCAAAGAAAATAGGCTTACACAACTGTTGTCTGTGCATCTTTCTCCACTCCACCCCAGACACATGCTTTTCCCAACTTCAGCCAAGTTTTGCAAAGGAGTAGAAGACTCAGAGATAATTAAGTTATAACAATTTTCTGGAAAATAGTTGGACAAATGGAAGAGAAAATCCCTTTAATTAAGTCTGCTGAATTTACCTAGAATTTGTAATCCCGTATGAGACAAAGCCTTAAAACATTAGGCATGCAGTCATGCTGTGATGCTGGAAAACGTGAAAAGTTACGATACTACTCGCACATAGGATGCTTGCTGTTTGGCAGATGGAATGTTTTAAGTAAGGAATACTTCTGACAGGCAGAAGCAAAAAAGGCAACCTGATGGAGAGTCTGTGGCATTTTGGCACCATTTATACTACACAGGTATGTCTGAAGTGGTTTTAAGTACTGATGACCAACCTCTGCAACATCCAGGAGTGTCTCCCGGACTCCTCACCTTGTACCCAGGAAAACAGCAAGAAGCTATTTGTGGTCCCTCAACTTACTCAGATGCAACTTCTGTGTTAACAAACTGTTCTCAAAATGCAAGATGAATGACCAGTGGAATTGGGAATGCCTCAGCACACTTATGATGGTGTTTTGAAACACTCATGAAACGTATTTCCTGATACCAAATCTCTTTGAAAATGTCAGCTACTGCTAAACGGTCTGCTGACAGAAAGGACGTGGACCTCACCAGAGCAAAGTCCCAAAGCAGGATTTCAGGACAAAGGTTATGATTAAATGCAGAAGTTCAGCTTCCTCAGGCAGTTCTGAAGCCTCTCGCTGAATGAGACTCTAAAAGAGTGGCACACAATACACTAGTGAGAAGTATGTTTCTCCACTGACTCTAAGAACCATGTCACCTTCTAAGTTTGTGTTTCTGAATAAGTTCTTAAACTATTTATTTGCATACTGCAGCTGCACATTGCATAAGAAGATATTCAGAAACACAGGAGCAGAGGAAAGAAAAAACCCAAAAAGAAAAATCAAGAAAACAACAGGAAAGTATGTATGGATTCTTCTTGAAAATATTGAAAAACTTAAGTGCCCAAACTGCAGAAGGCATGAGACTCTCATGACTATGACGTGGCTGAATAGAACTGAAGCAATGTCACGTGTGCAATGACCTAAACATTAACACATAAAGTGTGAGAAGCAGGAGGGCTTAACTGCAAGGCATACTGCCTTTCAAAACACTGTTTGCAAAATACTGACCTCCAAGTCTCTCACACAAGAAATCTACCTCATTCAGCTTCTAATCAAAGCACAGATCTGGGTGGCTTTATAAAAACTGTTGACACAAAGACTTCCACCCTAGACATGGTATTTATGAAAAGTCTGTTTGCTGAAATAGCACAACAGAGGTAGAAAGAATCATAGCTTGTCATATGCTGGGGAAAAATAGATAGCAACTATCAAAAAGGCGGAGGCCAAAAAAGATATACATGTAAGTGGGTCTGAATGGGTTTTTGTTAGCTCTCAAAAATACCCAGCTAGTATTTCTGCCTTGAAATAGCTGCTGTATGACTAAATCTTAAGGTTTTTCATAGGCAATCATATACTTGTACTCAATCAAATGTAACTGGCATCACTGTTTAAAGAAGGAAGACGGTATGATTCCACATGTAACTTAGCTTTTCTTCCTAGATCAGAGAGCACTTTGCAGCCTGTAGCTTTTCAATCTACAGGCCTATTTGAGCTTCAGAAAGCAGTGTAGTTAAGTCTCTTCCTGAAAATGAATACCATCAAGGGCATGGAGAAGTTTAGCTGAAGACAAACGGAAGTGGTAAAGAGAGCTCTTGACAAACTTTACTAATACTTAACCTTATGTAGCAACCCAAGCTCCTTGTTCATTTAAATTTAACCATAATTAACACAATTTTATTTTTGTGCTAGGCTTACATTTTCTTAAATTTCAGCTTTTAACTGTAATAAAAATAAAATATAAGATTTGAATAACAGAAAGTATTTGTAGATAAAACTATTCAGATCTTTTCCATTATTTGAATATGCTATGAAATGTGGTAAGAACCTGCACAGTTGGTTTAAACAATGGAAAGAAGGCAACTGAGGCCTTGTCTGGGTTGTAGGCCAAAGGATTTTCTTCCTCTTTCGAAGTTTAGTCCATTTACTGACAATAAACTCTACCCTCGTTTGAAGCAACTCTGTTTCTTAATATCACATACAGACTGTCATCTTCACTACAAACTCTACTTTTTGGTTTTGACTTAGTTTTTAGACATTTATTTCTCAGATATAACTTCAATCACCTATAGTTTCAGGCTGCTACTCCTGATCCCTTCTTAATATACAAGTTAGTCATCATGCTTGCATTGTGACAATGAACACCAGAATAGGTGTCAGAAGATAATTGTAATACTCTCTTGGGTAACAGGTCCAAATATATGTAATTAGCGAATTTGTATGGTATTTATACTACTGCAGAGAAACATAATTTACTAAGTCAATAAAGGAATCTTTCTTTCAGGTATTAATTCTTAACGCTTCTCAGTGTTTCCAAAAATCTCAGTTCAAAAGTAGTAAGAGGTCTCAGCATTTTATCAAAACCCTTGTGACAGATATAGGAGCCCCTGCTAGAAAAATAAGAAGCAGATCCTCTTTAGTATAAAAGTAATTATGATGAGACAGTAACATTTAGTAGAGAAAAATACAAAAAGCTTACATACAAAAGTATGTTTGTCACATACTTTTGACTCAACTTCATTTAAATGAAATTTCAGTTACGTGACTTCTGAAACATAGGAATTTATTTCAGTTTGACAGCCTACCAAGATGTTTTAAAAATACTGAAAATGTTTATTGAGTATAATGCCCTTGCTTTAAAGATTTTTTTTGTTTTTTGCTGGTGTTACATTTTTATTTCAACAAGTTTTAACAATTGGTATCACAAACAGGTGGGAGATTAACATGTTAGTTTACCAAAGTGTGGCATTAGTTTCTAACTTCAGTGGTTCTAGAAACAACAGCAGTCACACACTAGAGAGACAGATCAGTCCTTTACATAAAAAACTGATAGAAGGTGAGGTTATCCCTTAGAAATCAACAAGAAGTTTTTAATCACTGTGTGAGCTAGATTCTGCTGACGATTGCCCCTGCAGCGGCCCACCAAAAGCCTTTAGTGACCACTAACTCCATTACTTAGGAGATGTCTTTAGGAAAAGACTCCAGGCCTCTTCCCTTACATTTGGCTGACTAAACCAATAGATGAAAAGTGAACTTCTGCTAATCACAAATACTGGCTATGCATTATGATTGTTTCTTTTTAAAAAACCCAAGAAATTAAAAAAGACACGCCTTTCCCACACAAGGAAAGGTGTCTCAGCTGATAACTGAAATACACATTTCAGTAGGAACTGAAATACTAAATTACATCTTCCTAGACCAACATAGGCCAAAATGTAAACACATGCATTACAGAAAAAATACTACATGGTATGAATTATGAAATGCATTTCTGTTGTTCATCTTAAGAGTGAAACTCAGTACACCATTACAGAGCAACATAAACAAGCAATAAGAATCTGTAATTAATTCTGGAATGATGCAAAATAATCCATATTCACTTTTGCCAGGAGCCTCTCCTCTGATCTGCTATGTTCTGAATCTCTAGCAAATATCTTACCTTTTGTACTTGAAAACATTGTATGTACTGAAAAGCTAGGTTTTGAGTTTATTGTTTTTCTCTCCGTGCTCTTCAGGCTAATTCCACAGACAGACACTAGAAAACATAGCCTGATACAACCAACCTCTCCTTCAATGAATGATCTTAAGGTCCCTTCCAACCCAAACCATTCGATGGTTCTATGAATACTAAACACCAGAAGACAGAGATGGATTCCAACAAAACAGGGATATTTTCAAAATGATGAGTATTTTGCTGAGTAACATAGTAAAATCTGCACATTCAGGAAGGGCAGCACTCTCTCAACCCTAATTAACCTAGAGTAAGTCCACACAAACTATACTCTGAATTTTAAATGTTCTTCTAATTAGGTATTCCATAATTTTGGGTGACACGGTGTAGTGTGGGGTGCCCCTGCCCATGGCAGGGAGGTTGGAACTAGATGATCTTAAGGTCCTTTCCAACCCAAACCATTCTGTGATTCTATGAATTTGTGTTAATATTTTTTTTTCTGCACTTGGAAGTACTTTAGCAAGGCTAAAGACTACCACCACCGAATGACAACATGGAGATAGGGAAGTAAATATGAAGGTATGTAGCTGACACTTGTCGCTCTTTCTCCCCAAACGAAATTCATTTATTAGCAGGGGAAAAAAAAGAAAAATCCTTCCAATTTCCTTCAAAGACCAAAGCAGCGATCTGGGCCTTCTGGGTAACTCCCCCCAGCTTATATACTGGGCATGACGTGCTGTGGTATGGAATACCCCTTTGGCTAGTTTGGGTCAGGTGTCCTGTCTCTGCTCCCTCCCAGCTTCTTGTGCTCCTCATTGGCAGAGCAGGAGACTGAAAAGTTCTTGATTTACAGTAAACACTACTGAGCACTAACTAAAACATCGCTGTGTTACCAACATTGTTCTCACTCTAGATCCAAAACACAGCACTGCACCAGCTGCTAGATAGAAAATTAACCTATTCCAGACAAAACCAGGACAAAAGAAAACTGTAACATTAATCTAACTTTCTGGTAGTACCAGTACATGCTCCTGTAACCACAGAAATACAAATTTCCTTTCTTGCACAGGAGCAGCCCATTGCTGTGTCTTCTACATCCCTCTAAGATTGTCCAGTACACACATTTTGAATCTTCCCTCAACGCAGGGCCTATTTCATGATGCTTGTCTGTGCTTCACATTCCCCCCTCCAGCCTACATCAGGGACTGCACCCTCCTCTCACATCAGGCATTTGTATGCTCTTTTACCAGTGTCCCCACTGTTTTTAACATCACACTTTTCTCTCATGACAGTCCTTATTTTGCAAGTCTGTGAACAATTCTAGGTAACCTCTTTTTCCTCAGTCATTCTGCTCCCTTACCTTTTTTGTTCTGGGAGATCAATCACTCCATATGCTAATACGCTTCACTCTGCTGCAAAGATAGGTGCAGATGAGAGATGGGAATTTCTATACCACCATGGCTCAACTCTTGGAACGTTGCATGACATGTTTAAAAGATATGAAGCTATGGCTATGCCAAGTAACAGCAAAGGCTTTCATGTGTCACTTAGTCTCCTTTCAGTTTTCTAATTTCAAAAAAAAATTGTAAAACTCTACACTGAAAATTGCCCCCAAAATAGATTTTTTTTGCAAAGTTCCTGTACTGGAAAACAGAAGAGGAAACCACATAGAAATAAGAGCAACCTCCAAACTAGACTGATGTCTTACTCCTGCACTAACTTGCCTATTCAAAACCTGAAAATTTACCTATTGATCAAGACATTAAAAAAAAGACTAAAGATAAATGATACATTGTATATTCACTAGACACCGAAAGATGCATACAGTTTGAGGCTAATGTATCTTCAGCAATTAAAAATTCAGCTGTATGAATATGCAATAATTTAAGTCTTTAAATAATTTATCTCAAAGTGGCAGAAAAGAGCGCTGTATAAACAGAAGACGTAAGATGCAAGTCATGAAAATTTGATGTGGATCAGCAATCTTTAAGACTTAAGCTCACTTTCTGCAAAACTATTAATGATAGAAAATTCCTACCAAAATTCAAGTAACTGGAAAAATAAATTTTATGACCTGTTCCATGAATTCTTAACCCTGAGTTTTATTCCCTCTGAAGTACACCAGCAAGTTGCATGAACTCAAAAAAAAAAAAAAAAAGAAAAGAAAGAAAGATAAGGAGTTGTTGCCTAAATCCAATCACAAAGGAGAAAATTAAATTGATTCACTCCCTTTTTCCATTCATTTGCCCCTCTAGTCTTTCATTTTCTGCGACACTCCCCCTTTCAAGTTTCCCAATGAAAATAAATGCTAGATGGCTTTGTGTTAAGTCAGAAAAAATTATCTGTAACTGCATTTTACTGTATTTGCTGCTTAACATATCCCAACAGTAAACCCAACATTTAGAATCTATCATATCAACATAGTCATCATGATCCAAGCTGCAAATAATAGAGAGTGTCACTGTCAATTTTGCTTTCTCACACTTCCTTCCCTTCACTTCATCTGATTTTAATAATCCCTGTCAAACCACAAACAGTCCAAATTACCTTCTTGACACAGAAGCTTTCAAGGAAGAGACAGAATCTCAACTTTCATTTAGAGACTACAAAAGCAAGCTGTCCTACTGGACAAATATTATTTCCACTCTTGACAATCTCTACAGTAAAGCATGCTTTTTAATTTTCACTGAGGCTGCCAAGGGTTTGAGATAAGCTTCTTGTTTAGTGCAGACTGACTCACAGGATTAGCAAACCAACAACTGTAATTGTGTTTAAAGAAGCCAGTGTTTTCAAGTCAAAGAAAAATATTACTTGCAAAAGGTGACAATTGCATGTCATAAACTAACTGAAGTAAGAAAAAGATTATACAAATAATTTCAATTTAGTAGATCTCATAGGATGTGTTTCAAGATCATTTTACATTTCTGAGACTGACCAAATGCTTGCAGCTAAGATGTAATATAAATCAGAATTTCAAGGGGGACAACTTTATATTCAACTACATCAACAGCAGTCTAAAAAAGGTTAGCATTTGACAACAGGAAATATGTTCAAGGCAAATAAGCTTCCGCAGAAGGATGTGATCTGTAATCATTTTCCTCTCTGTTGGCTTGTCTTCAAAGCAAGCTTGATAACGTAACTCACTGCTTCACATTTATCAATTTAAAAGTAATTGATTTTTCTGATGAGGCACAGTATTGTATAATTAGCATTCTATTTGAAGTTTATGTGGATTAATCAAAGCACAATACATTTTTATAAAAAATACTTTCTTCACAGAGATACACCAGTCTCTCCAATCATCTGAAAGTCTACTGCTTCTTACTACTTTGACTTATTTAAACTTGCAAT
This sequence comes from Nestor notabilis, assembly GCF_000696875.1. Lineage (NCBI taxonomy): Eukaryota > Metazoa > Chordata > Aves > Psittaciformes > Psittacidae > Nestor > Nestor notabilis. The sequence goes on from NW_009934984.1 coordinate 28,495, forward strand.
CAGGTTTTGAAGTGTTACTAGCTATGAAAAAACCCCAACAAAACAACTAACATGTTTCCCATCAGAAGCCTCATGCAAAGTATTTGTTTAAACACCTCAGATTGCCTGTCCCATGCACAGGCCTAACTTAAGACTCACCAAAGCTGTTTTAAAATATTCTTTGGTAACTAGTCTAAATACACCAAAACAATAAAACCCTACCTTTGAGGAATCCATAATTTCACTATGAAATGCAGTGTTTAGATGATGTTTAGAGTTCCACAGCAAGAGAATTATGCTTTTTACTAATACAGCAGCATTTCAGTGTTCTTTTAACAGTTTGGGCTGGCAACTGAAGCTGCTGCTCCACGATCACTCTTTGTTTGTTAGAGACAGGAGCTTCTTACTAATCCGCAAGCCATATATAACTTATTTTTTCAACTAGTTACTCAGAGGTAGCCTTGATCTTCCCACAGTATCCTCCCTCTATTTTGATCCAGTTTTATCTCACTTGGTCACTTATATTACCACATGTTCACTAAAAAAGCAAGGAAGAAAAAAAAAAAAAGGAAATGCATAACCAAGTGGCACTTTTAAAGAATGTTTACCCACAATACCTTTCCATTGCTGCTGAAGAGGAAAGAAAGGAAAATAAAGGAATAGTTACAGTGAAATCAGCTTCCTTCTTCTCAAGGATCTCTTAAACTATCCTCACATTCCTGCCTGAAGCTCGTTACCATAGGGCAATTAAGTCCTGCAGCTGTCAGTTCCTGAAGGAAACATACTTCATGGTGAAGTTCATTTACCTCTATCCTGTTAGGCTGTATACGCCATGGAAATGCCACGTGGGTATGAGTCAAGAATACTTGTGGATAACTCCAACACATGTCTACCATCTCTTCTAGCAAGATCCTGTGTCAAGAATACTATTCCAAAATATCGCCGTAGCGACAGTGTTACAAAGGAGGGAGAGGGAATCATAAAAAAATGTATTCACACAGGGGAAAATAAATCTTTCTTTGGAACCAGAAAGGTCATAAATTACTGTGTAAAAAGGAAAGACAATAAGCCGATTTGTGATGCATAAAGGGGCTCCTCCCCCCATCATCTTAAACAACTACTGTAAAATTTGTATTGCGATCTCTAGTGCAGAAAGCACTTAGCCTTTGTTTTCATGATTAAAAGGGCAAGTGTTCATAAATATCTTACAAGTGAAGATCATGCGCTGCGTTATTTCTTACATAATTACAAGGCTCAAATGAGTTGTGCAACCAGCCAAGAAGTGGAACTACAGTGTAAACAATGTGCACTACTTGTCTATCACATAAAATCAATCTTTTGCTTCAGAACAAAACAGGACTGAAAACTGAAGATCTGTTTGTTGTTTTTTTTATTTTGAAGTAAGACTACATTTCAAGTTTCCAGACAGAAAGAGAAGGGGACATCATACTAAAAAAAAGTATATTTTTTTTCCGGGGTCATGTTAACATTTTAGCGTATTTCTTTTTCCTGAATTTTATAGCATTTTACAACTTTTCTAAAGTTAAAAATTAATAAGCCATATATCACTCAAGCTGGAAACTTATATTACAATCAAATACTCAAGGTTCAATCCATATATTTTTTAAGTTAACTGCCTAAAACTTAGTATAGTAACAACTCTAGCAGAATATCCTTCAGAAGCATGAGTTGTAATCAAATCTATTTTTGGTCAAATCTATTTTTGCACAAAAAATAAGGTTCTGCGCTTTCAACTCTATTCTATTAACCTCTGAAAAAGATTATGCTGCTTGTGACCCAGCCAACAGCATGTGGTCCCAACCCAAGATGCATTTCAGTGGTATTCCACCAAGAAACAGTGTGCAGGATGTTATAAGCACAAAAAAAACAACCAATGAGAAATTTATTTAATTGTATGTATTCTGAATAATGGAGAAAAAAGTTCAGGGACAGAAAAGGGAGGGACCATTTAATGAAATTACATGTTTTTCCTAGATAAACTGGTAATAAGTGACATTACAATATCCTGCCCAATGCTAATCATTGGAGCTGAGCATTATTCAAAAACTTTTAAGAGTGTTCCAAGTAAAAGAAGCAAAAGACCATTGTTTTGCAAGTGTGTATCATGGAATGATATTGAAAAATAATTTGAGTTTTAATATCAAGGCAGATTGGAATGCTTTTTCTATTCTCTTCTTCTATCATAGCATGCACGAGGGACAAGCTTATTACAGGAAAATAGCAAAGTGTGCAGTACTCCTCACCAGCTCCTAGATCTGCATTACCTTACATAACTCATGCTCTCAGCCAAAAGGCACATCAAGATTTAAAAACATTTTAGAGCCTACTATTCCTACTTCCAAAAATCCATTTCTTTATCTGTACTACTGGTTGATATAGCTCCCTAAACCACTTCTTCCTGGAATAATCACAAGTTTTTATTCAAGTTAGATTTTCATACTATTATGTGCTAATGGCAATGAAATAAAAAGAGTGGAGAGAAATAGATTGATTATACTGAGGTAAAGAGATTCATACAACTTGAGAGACAGGGCACATTTTCTGACCTTTCTAACACAAGAGAGTTTACTAGGTTTTTCTGTGTACTATAGAACAGACTGTATTCTGCTCCAAATATAACAAATGTTAGGGACTGCTGCACCTAAACAAATGCTGCAAAGTACAATATGCATTTCAAAAACAATGATCTCAGTCAGCTTCCACAATAACTTTGTAAGTCCTTACTACAAAAAGATAACTTACTGAGACTTACAAAATTATACTTACCCAAAGTTCATACCTATTCATTTCTTAATAGTTAAAATAGCTAGTAATGTTTATAGCTGCTGCAAAGAGATAAGAATTTATAAAATGGTTAATCTGAACAAAGCTTATTTAGAACTTAAAAAACCCTCTTAAATTTAGCATTCCTACATTTTCTTCAATCAATAAGAATTCATATATATTCTCGATTAGTAGCAAGTCTTATAAACTTTATAGGTCACCTAACCACCCAGTTAGAACTTTCTTAGCATTTTGTATTTTATAGCAAGTCAATTTCAGAACATACCAACGTACAATTTACATAAATACATACCTTCTGTCAATGTTTTCTCTCTGTAACTGAAATCTTTTTGGTTTTAGTTTTAAGAGCCCGTGTGTAATATTCAGTTAATAGCTCATCAGTGGTCCTATGTAAAAAGAAAGTATTATAAATACTAATTGGTAGTATTTGATGAACTAACACTTTCACAATTAAAAATCCTAATTGATAGAGTATTATATAAAATTGCTCATACTCTGGGACAGTATAATTCTTAATTCCAACTGGTAAATAGTAGTCCAAGTTCAGAATGTTTTTAACTTCAGAAGCCTCCATTTCTGTTGAGACTTATTATACAAACCATAGTGCTACATAACACTTCATTTCACTGCTGCAAAGGTAGAAAAGCAATGGAGAGAAGGTATGCACAGGGTGGGAAATTAGAAGGCCACAGAGTCCCCCAAAATAGCACACGGCAGTTATAAGAAATGCTTAGGCAAGGTCCAAATAGCTCATTATTTTCACAGAGATTAATCTACCTTGCGGTCACCCACTTGAAAACAAGCAGCTTAGAAGAAAGAAGAGGTAGAAGTTTGAGATGAACATCCCACATATAATGGAGGCTTATAAGAAAGACAGACTTTTTACCAGGGCCTGTAGTGACAGGACAGGGGAAGGGTCTTAAAGTGGAAGAGTTATGATTTAGATAAAATCTGAGGAAGACGTTCTTCCCTGTGAGGGTGCTGAGGCCCTGGCACAGGTTGCCCAGAGAAGCTGTGGCTGCCCCATCCCTGGCAGTGTTCAAGGCCAGGTAGGACGGGGCTTGGAGCAACCTGGTCTAGTGGAAGGTGTCCCTGCCTGTGGCAGGGGTTGGAACTGGATGAGCTTTAAGGTCCCTTCCAGCTGAAACCAGTCTGCGAGTCTGTTAGTCGATGTTTAGTTAGAACTCAAGATTGACTGTTGCATCCAGCTGTGGTTGCGGACACTAACATAATTAATCAAGTTGGGTAGCTAAAGACTAGCTTAGTGACCTGGTTTTGGCTGGGATGGAGTTCATTTTCTTCATAGCAACTTTTCCAGCTTCACTGCATTTCCAGCACAAATCCAGATCATAGCTCTATGCCCTGTATGTGTAACACAGGGATGTTTTCATTACTGCTGAGCAGTGCTCACAGAGAGTCAAGGCATTTTCTGATCCTTGTCATGTTCCACCAGCGAGCAGGCTGGGAATGCACAAGGAGCTGGGAGAGGACACAGCCAGAACTGCTGACCCCACTTGCCCCAAGGGCTATTCCATGTCATACGGCATCATGGTTAACGTCTAAAGCTGGGAGGAAAAGAAGGAAGGTGGAGGCATTTTCGAGTGACAGCATTTGTCCTACCAAGTCACTGGTACACATGGTGGAGCCCTGCTGCCTTGCAGATGGTTGAACACCTGCCTGACCATGGGAACTGGTGAATGGATTCCTTAGTTTGCTTAGCTTGTGTGCGCAGCTTTTGCTTTACCTATTAAACTGTCTTTATCTGAACTCATGAGTTTTCTCGCCTTTTACTCTCCCCCATCCCACCACAGGGGGAGTAAGCAAGTGTCTGAAGGGGTGCTACTTGCCAGCTGGGGCTAAACCATCACACTTTGCAAAAATATCCTACCAACCTTCTGTACCTGTCACCTACCCCATGCAAGTCCATCCATCCTCACTTACGAGGCATTCATGGTGGATCAGGGCAGGTGACTGCATTGAGTGGCTGGTGCAGGCCTGCCCACTTAGCAGCAGTGGCAGCTTATGCTATATTAAATTGACAAAACTATGATGAAAACGATAGATTGTCTGCACTAGACTTACAGACCTTGAGGAATCACCCCTACAGAGGAACTGAAAGGACTATGTTTACATACCAACAGAAATGTCCATTATGTTCAACAGCAACAAAATGGGAATATATATGTAAGTAACAGCAAGTTCACCTGCTTTTGTTTCACAATATTTTAAATAATTTAAGTGCCTTCTTACAACATTTTCCACATACATTGAACCCTCATTTGATTCAGCACTTCAGTATTGAAAAGAAAGCGGCTCTTTACGTGGTAAAGAATTGGGAACTCTTAGCACCTGCTAGGGTTTTAGCTGAAGTACCCCAGGACTAAAGTTTCAGTAACTCAGAAGTTCTGTAGAAGAATCAGCAAAGGCAAGAGCAAAGGAAGTTTGAAAGAACCATATGCAAGTTTGACAATGGGATAGACAGCCCCAGTTCTCTGACCAACACTTTCACATCTGTGTTTTAAATTATGAACAAAGCCAACAAAGCTTGTACTTTCTCCACAGTTTTTATTATTTTTCTGAAAACAGAGGCTATGCAAAAAAAACCAACCAACCAACAAACTATATTGAAAATGACAGTAAGGTTGTAACTTCAGCCCACAAAAAGCCAAGAAATTTAAAGTTAGTCTGACACTAAATCCTTAAATCATGCAATTGTGCTTATTTTTTAAAAAGCAACAATGCAAGTTAATGACAAGTTGTCAGCCCTGAGTTTGAATTGCCTGAAGTTTGTCATTTGGTGTTTGTGTCACAACCTTAATGTTATTTAAATGTAGTTTTTAGTATCTATTATTTAAAAAGGTCTACTTTACGACAGGAAGAAGCTTTGATGGAATAAACCTCAAAGTACACTGCAGTGCTGGTATGCCACTTCATTAGGAGCAGTGCATAAAACATACGCTGTTGACAAATCTAATTCATTAAAGGTGAGGGTAGAAGCACTTTAAAACAACTGGATGGCATCATTATCTACAGTTCCTTTTATAAATTATTCTTCTTTTCCCTTTTGACTGAACTTGTCAGTGTTCCCTTTTCAGACTGTGAATGTTTTTGCCTTAAAATTCAATACCTTCAACATGTTTGGACAAGTTAAGTAAGTAGAGTATTTGCTAAAAATGAAATTATAAGCAGAAACATGCACCACACTGATTATTTTACCTATATTAACTAATGAGAAATAAACTAAGCAACAATGTATAAGAGTTTCACCTCTATCAAACACAAAATTTAGGAATGAAGAGGAGATTACAAAGTACAGCAGAGTAACATTCTGGCAGCATTTTGCATTGCTATCAGATGACTTGGATTTGATATTGAATTGAATTCCACAAGAGAGAAGATCAGGCACATCAAAGAGCTGACAGCTATCTGACATTAGTTATAAAAGGAAGAATTGCTAACTATATTGCTCAGACTTTTAAGTAAAGACCAATAATAGTATAAGAACTAAACGGTGAGAGGGAAAGATTCTTAATCAAAGATTCTTAATCAAAGATTCTTAATCAAAGAATCTTTCTGTAATATAATTTTCTGTTAATTCCTTATAAAATGACCTAAATCTATCCATTAAGAAAAAAAACAAAAACCAAACCCAGAAGTAGAATGCATAATCATGCTTCAGTATGTCAATACTCTGTATAAATATTTTGTAATGAACTAGCTGGATTAGCAAAGAATTTTGCCTTCTTTAAGAAAAGCTCCTGTATAGCATATAATACTACCTTATATATTTGTATAAAGACACATGTACACACACACATTTTTAACTAATGCAGTGTCTCAGACTAATTCTGTTATTTCTTGCAGAGACAAGCTCATTCCAAACTAACACTGATCCTGAAAATTTAACTGGTAGATGTTTTGCATAGAAAAAAATTGGCATATGAGTAACTTAAATATGGAAACACCTCCGAATATAATTCACTGAGGCCTATTCCATGCCTCCATGGACTGCAGCAAATCCGTTTCTGCAAGCAACTATAAATGTTTAAACTATAAAACTGACACATTAATTTACCATATTTCAGTCAGCATCTACCATTTACCTCAGAAGATTTACATCATGTATGTCCAATATGCTACACATGCAACTCTCCTAATTAGTCTCCCCATTAATCCTCATCCTGCTCTTTTTCATTTTGTCACCTCTCCTGCCACAATGTCCTTAATTCCCATGAGTGGAACAGTCATATTTGTTTAAGCCTTCCATTACCTAAACATGGGTTTAGTTAGCTGCAGATGGATAAGTGTACAGTAGTAGTACTCTGGTCTGCCTAATAAATCTTCAAGGATGCCACTGGGGGAGTAGGGAGGCAGAAAAAAGAGAGATGGGGCTGGCACCTTTAGAGAGCTTATGCTTATGCAGAAGAGCCCATAATGCCTTCCCAAGGGAAGCCTTTCCATCTTTGCTTTCCCAAAAGTGCTCCCTAGCATTTCCTGAAAAGATACTCTCTTCCCAGTCAAGGATTTCAGCCCTGCTCTTACCTCAGCCCTTACTGACAATCTTTATGAGCAGTAATGTTACTAACTACACAGCCCTTCTGTCAATACTGGCATTCCAGATGGGAGAAACCACTGACAGCAACAGCCTTCTGCACTAATGAATGTCTCTGCTTCACTGGGAAAGTGGAAGAAAAGAGAGAAAGACCTTACCTATGTCATTGCTTCAAATGAAACCTTTCATTCTTCTGTGCATAACGGACTGCAAAAGTACCCCTTCTGCAAAAGGTCTAGACTCTTTGGCAATCCTCAGATTATTTTCAGAAAGATATTTGAAAGACCTTACCAATTTTCAAAAAGCTGCTCACAATACAGATCACAAGGAACATTGCTATCTCTTTACTTGAGGGAACACTTCCCTCACAGCATAGAGTACTATCTCTGGATGGGGAAACAACTTGTATGTCTTATACTTGGGTACGCCAAAGCCAAGTAGAATCACACCATCATGTTCACAGCAACAAAACTCCACTTCTTACCTCCGAAGTTCACAAGTGTGATGGGAAACAAACAGCCAATTCACAATTCACAAAATTTCTTGTATATCCAAATGTATTCTTCACAAGACTCAGTGAGAAAAGCAAAAATGATGGCTATTTAGCTTATTTTGCATTGAAACAAACCTCAAAGCCCATCTGAAAAGAAGCCCACTTTCTTATGGCAATAGGTTACTACATTAATACTATACTAATTAATATTTTTTGCTACTACACTGACAGTTAATTCTGGATTTACTCTTTGCTGAATGCTGTCTGCTTCTTGAGTCTAGTAGACAGTAATACCTGATAAAATAAAAAAACCAAACAAATAAAAGCCAATCATTTTGGTACAGAATGCTTCTACTACAATCTTCATGAGATTTTAAAGAGACATCAATATCCCAGGGTAAGTTGCCTTTGGATGCTGACCTGGAATTCTTTCAGATGGATGTCAAATGAAGTTGTAAGAACACAAAAGTTATCTACAAGATCTGCTGATAACAGGGGTTTCACTTCAACTTAAAGAACAACTGAACAGTACAAGGAACCACTACAATACATTGTGAACCCCACCTTAAATAGCAAATCTGTGTCTGACACCTGTATTTATATAATTATGTTTATACATTTATATAAGCTTTAAGTTACATTTTGATAAATACATTGACAGAACTGCAACATGATGTATGGTATTTTGATACTAGCTTGCTCTTGTCATACCTTCAATGTCTTCCCTATTGTAATTTATGCCATACTTTCTCCTAACTTCTTTTTAGTCTTTTTCTCTTGTCCATCCATCCACAATCATCTGTACCTTTTGCCTACCCTTTGTACTGACCTCTGGTACAGCAAACACCAGAGAAGGGAAAAAGTGTACATGCACCACATTACCCCACTGGTTACATCATGTCTAACTCAATTTTCTAATGTCTGTGAGCCAGGGTTCAGGTTTATCTGCATTCTAGGGCATCAGCCATGCTGTTGGCAGTTGCTTAATAATAAACAAAACTGGGGGAAGAAAGGTGTTACTGCAGAGAAGAAACAGTTCTGGAATATTCTGAGAAATATAAGAAATATTTATAATTTTGCTACCATTACACACATTCGCCATTCTGACTGCAGCTACTTCAGGAAGAATAATAAATAAAAGACAAAGAAAATGCATTTTAAAACACACCCTCAAAAATTAAAAAAAAAAAAAAAATAAAAAAACAAAATTAAGCAATCAGTCTGAAAGGACACTGATGAAGGAAAATTTGCTGATCACATCAGGAGAAAATACTAGAAGGTCAGTGGGGGAATTAGCTCAATTAAGTATTCCAGGCAGGTAGAGTGAATTTAGGTCAGGGCAGGAGAACAGTAATACGATTAAGAAAGAAGGTCCAAGCATCCAGGGACTAACTTTTGTCAGGCAGCAACAAGAAACTTGAACTTCACGTGGTGGGAAGGTTAAGTACTAAATGCAAAATGAAACCATTCCACTACATGTATGTTAAAACCCAAACCAACCAAAGAAAAAAAACCTTATTCTAAGTCATGAGTGATTAAAAGTGAACTAATGAAGTGCAGTTCATTAATTCATTAATGAGCGAAGTAATATACATAAAGTATACAGCCTGGCACCATTTACAGAAGAGTTATTGAACAAGTTGCTGAACACTGTTCTTCGCTGTCTCCATTTGACTCTCAGCACTGATTCAACTGACAGACATCGATGCAACGTGAGTAGGCAGAAGGGCAGATGAATGCAAGGAGATAAGAAAACAGGCTGAGCTTACAATAAACAGAAAAAGATACATTCATTGTAAAAAAAATAAATGAGAGAAACGGAAACTGTACCTCCTGAAAAGATCAGAAAGATGTCTCTAAACGTAAGCACAAATTTATGATAACTGAGAGTTTACGTAATCAGTAAAGCTTGAAGAAAAGCAACAATTTTCAGAGTGCTTGTTCTAACATTCCTACCTTCATTAGCTCATGAAAGAAACTACAGGTATGGTTCTAAGAAAAATGACTCTTATTAAGAAGCTATTCCAGCTTCTGCGGACTTGTTTATATTATTACTAATTCTTGTAATCCCTTATCACTATAAAAGATAATTTAAATTCCTTCACTGTTTTGACAAAGCCAGTCAGTGCTCTGTACTGAAGACACACTTACAACATGGACTTAAAACAGGGCACAAAGTTAGATTTTTCTCCACATGAAGGCAGTGTGGAGACACTTCATACTGTTCTAGCTTTTAAGACTGACTTTCCAGTATAACTTCAGGATTTGTGAGTTTTTTCTTACAGAGCTCTGATTACTAAATGTCTGACCAAAATTTGTTTGTGTCACTGTAATTTTTGTTTTGTCAAAAGATACTGCTTAAACGAGTGTACGTGTTATGTTTATGCAACAGAAGAAAAAAGCTCTAATGAATAATTTTTTTAAACTCTAAAATTGCTTATCAGTCAACTGATACACTTCTTTGCACGATCGAAAATATTTTAAGCACATAATGAAAAATATCTTCCACTAGATGAAAAAAACCTGTCAGATCATATTTCAAAATTGAAGAGATGTTTTTACTTGGATTGAATCACTATCACAATTACTGCAAGAAATGACATAAAATTTTCAACACAGCAAGACAAAACCCTACTGACAAATGAAAAAGTGAAAGAAAACACCTACCAAACTATAAGTTGCAAAGTTAAGGATAAAGTGGTGAAGGCTTGCAGAAAGAGGTTGTGAGATTTACAGAAAAGGTTCAACACTGACCACACTTATCATGGCAACACCAATGAGACCTGGAGAAAAATAGAATAGCTATCTACAGGAAAATGTAAGAAGTAAAATTTCAAGGCAAAAGACATGGTGGTAATATGATTATATGTTGAACATTAAGGGAACAAAAAGTATTAGGTAGAAAACTTTTTGTCTGTATAGGAAATAAAATAAAGACAGAAGCAGTTTCAAAGTCTGAGATAAGCATCTGAAACACTGTAAGTAAACTCTTTTTTATGAAACAGTAAAAGGAGTACTTATTCCTCTGATCTTGGCTTCTTAAATGAACTGAGGACATAGAAGCTGTACAGCCATTCTTGGTAGTCTTTAAAATACATTTTGAATTTTTTTAAGTCAAATACCATTTGTGCAGCACTGAAAATCACTACTGAGTTTTTACAAAAGACATCACAGGTACTGCAGAAGAGGAGGTATAGAAGTACATATACATCTAAAACCCAGGAACAAACAGCTTAAATATAGTTTATAGTACTGTATTTGACAACCACATTAAAAGAACAAAGAAACCTAGAGGTACTTAAAAATACAGCAGTTAAAAAGACTGCTCCTTAGACCTATGAGACCTAAGGTACTCTCGTAACTATGAAAAACATAATGCACTAAGAGATATCTAGCTACTATGAAGAGATCACAAGAAGGACGGAAAAGAGGAAAATACTTCAGGCTTTTTAGGAAAAAAATAATAGAAGGATAGAGTAAGTAAACTCCAAACTTATCAGACATCATTAAAATGAAGGTAACGTTCTTCATTTCTTAAATCTACACTTGAAGTATACATTTCATGTATTTTAAAGTGAAGATAAGGATGAAATGTTTGAGGTCAAATGTTTGAGTTATTTTGATACCACATATTTCATGTGCCAAGGTACAACAAGAAATAAGGGAAAAAAAAGAAGACAACTAGAAAATATTTATTTCTGAAAGGTGACAGTCATCATAGAAGTATGCGACTTCTTCACTAGAAGCTAGCTCACAGTACTGTGTGCTGAAATTTATAGTACTGTATGCTGAAGACTTCTCCAGCCTGTTAAGAGCCCTGTGGCATAGAACTGTTATTAGTTACCAGTTAAGTAATGGTTCGTAGCTAGTAGCAGTTAGTAAGAATTAAACTGTTTACATGAAAGTTTACAAGAATTAAAATGAATACCTTTACAGTGCTGACAACTCAGCAGGGAAGGTATAAAGGTGCAACCAGCGCAAAATAGAAAGCGGAATTGATCTTCATTGACAATCGATAAACGCAAGCAATAAATACAGCCACTTAACTCTGAATATTCAAGTAGATGTTTAAAGACTTTTCAGCGCCACATACCAAAAGCATACATCAGGGGTTGTTGATGCTTATGTCATCATGCTTGCGTACAAAAACATAGCTAGAATGTTGAGGAAACAAAAGATGGGAAGAACTTCAGTAAGCATTATGGTTACCAAAATACTTTATAAACAGCAACACTAGACCCATCTAAGACCCAGGAGAACTAATTATCCATTCTGATATCTGGGAAACTCAGACAGATTTAAACCCAGTTTTCAACATGCTGCCATATTTTAGATGTTAGAAGCTAGGTGGTTTTGGTTTTCTTTCCACAGGAATAACTATGTTTTGTAGCACTGGTGAGCTCAAAACTTCTGATCTAAGCTGCAGTGACAAACACTAAGCACTTGTCAAAGATTTGCCATACGTATCTCAGTTTACAGCTCTTAAGTATGAAGCTGGTACCTCAATGAGTACAAAGCGCCTTGTTCACTCTCACGTATGAGTTTTATGAAAGGGGAGAGAGCAGCATTCAGCTCTCTGACCAGACAATTCAGTCCTTTCTTTGCTTGAATCAGGATATGTGCGTTTTGCTCTCCAACTGTTTTAGAAAAGTAATTAAGTGTTCTACAAAGCTAATTTTATTATGAAGAGGCAACAGATTTCTTCTTAAAAGGCTGGACCAGATGATTCTTGTTTATCTGCTATCCATTCAGTGCATTACATGACATGGGAATCAAGTCAAAAGCCACCTCTCAAACACACAAGGGACCAAAACAAAGTTTCACAAATATGCATAATATTGGCATTTCTAAATTTCTAAATTCGAAACTGAATGCTTGAGGTTCAAGCTGACTGTTATCTTGACCTTTTTCGGGGTGCTTTGTAATGTAAAAAAAAAAAAAAAAAATGAAACCCTGACTTCAACAGTGAAGAGTCAGCACCAGCTTGATCATGTGGGCCAGGAATGCGTTCCACAATATGTCTTGGTTATCTGACTGTGGCAGTACCTGGTCACCTTCCCTGAGGATCAGCCACCACGTAGTACAAGGCACTGTGAAAGTTCTTCTGAGATACAGACATAAAGGGTAGTGGGGATCAGAAATCCCTGGTCCCTTTCCTGACTTCCCCAGCCAGCCTGTTCCAGACGGGAGATGCTTCAACCTGCGTCTACATCGAACTCCACCTGGCTCCTGTGTCAGCTTCCTCCACTCAGCGAGATCTCTCTTCCGTCTTGCAGCGCAAAGGAGAACACGCCTACCACACCGCCTTCCACTCAACTCTGCTGAGCAACAGAAGTGGTGATTTTTCACCGGATCTGAGGCGGCGCCGGCGTGTCTCGCACATCTCCCTTCGCCGCTCGCCTGGCTCAGCCCCGGGACCCAGCGCCCGGATCTTCCCTCCCCTGACTGAGGGAAAGGAAGATC
>NW_009934985.1:0-266 GCF_000696875.1 Nestor notabilis
CCTCCCGGACGCGCACGCAGCGCCCGTTCTCGCAGCCATTGAGGATCCCGCACTCCTCAGCCTGCAGCCCCTCGAAGCCCTCGTAGAGGCCTGGAGGGTGGTAAGATGGTGTTAGAGCAGGGTGACCCTCCACGTGTGGAGGGGACATTGGGCACACAGCAAGATGGTACTGGTGAGGCCAGGACTAACTCAGCAGCCAGGAGCGGAACCTGGAGCACCCTGGCTGGGGTGGAACTGCCAGGCAGTGCCCACGGACACAGGCTGGC
>NW_009934985.1:293-40743 GCF_000696875.1 Nestor notabilis
TTACTCACCAGTTTGGCTGGGCGGGTAGTGGGGTGGGGACCGTCCTGGGCCATGATGGAGAGGGCTGCCACGAAACTCACTGCTCGGTTCCCTCTGCGGGAAACCAGCATCTGGGTTTCCATACTCAGACTCCAGGTAGTTGTAGTAGGGGCCCATATCTGGGCTGGAAAGGCCATAGTGGGGGTCTTCCAAGCCTGGTCCGTACTCGTACCTAGGTCTTTCTCGGAGCTCAGCCCCTCTGTAACTGTCTTCACTGGCCCCATTACACAAGAAAGCAAAATCAGCTGCAAGTGGTGAGAGAAAAGGAAGGGTCAGTGCAGCCTGGCTCAAAAGAGGTAGGTCCACTATGGCCAGAGAGCATGCATCCACACCGGGCAAGCAGAGCCAGGTCTGTGTTCAGTGGCCTCCAAAGCTGCAGCTCTGTAGTTTGCTGTCAGGACCCCATCTTCAAGAAGACCAGTTCCTGTCTGGAGCTAGCAAGTCCCTGAGCAGCAAGAACCCCCAGTTCCCAGTGTGCTCCCATCCCATCCGGCCACTGCCTCACCTCTCCTAAGCTAAGCAGGAGCAGCGGGATGCAGAGAGCAACTCTCCCCTCAAACACCTTGGACTCATTGCAAACCAGTTTCAGGTACATCCTACCCACAGGTGCAGCCCAGTCCTGGAGGAACAGGGTGTTCACCCACTCCTTGGACTGGCCTTGGCAATGCAGGTAACAAAGGAGCCTTCACTGCAGCCATACCTGGCTGACCCTGCAGGACATGACCAGTGGCACCCCAGCCCACTCCCACCACTGCCAGGGGATGCTTGCCCCTGCCACCCCACTCACCGGAGGACCTGTGTGGGCAGAGGGCACAGTTCTGGCCCCAGGCTTCGCCAAGCCGGCAGCAGCACTCGGTGTACGTGGTCTGCTCGCCATGCAGCAGGTCTTGGCAGATGTAGTCAGCAACGGTCTGCCAGCAGACATCCAGGTGGATTTCATACTCCTCTGAGGCATCTGCGAGAGACACAAGCAAAGGAGGCTATGAAAATCATCCAGAAGAGTGCCACCCACCTTTCCTGAGAGGGACAACCATGTGCCCCAGCTCCTGCCCTGGCTGCACACATGCTGGTGCTGGCGCACCTCAGCCCAACACAAAGCCCTACCCCATGCTCCCTCCCAGAGGACTGAGCCACAAGGCGGGATGTTGGGGTGAAAGTGTGCTACAGCAGGGGCTCAGGCTCACCTGCCCTGCTGGAGAGGTTCACACACCGGTTGCCAGTGGCATCCAGCACAAGAGGAAGGCTGCAGAAGCAGTGGTAGGAGCCATCAGTGTTCAGACACTCGCCGTTGATGCAGTACACTTCGTTCTGACACTCGTCCTGGTCTGCCCACACACAAGAATAGAGCAACATTTCAGACACGGGCAATGTAGCCCTTTCCCTGCCCAAACATGGACCTTGGGGGTTCTTGCCACCTCCTCTCCTGTTCCCCACAAGGTTCTCAGGAAGCCTGTCACCCAGACCTGGCTCTGTAGCATGGGCAGCAGGGACAACTCTGGCTGCAGCAGCACAGCTGTCCCTCCATGTGCAGTGAAGGTGCCCACAGCTCTTTGAGGCCATCTTACCAACACATTCGAGCTTGCTGGAGTCATAGAAGTAGCCTGTACGGCAGAAGCACTTGTAGCCCGGCACTGTGTTCAAACATTGTCCATTGCGGCAGAACTCGGAGCCAAATATCTCACACTCGTCCATGTCTGAGAGAGGGAAGGAGGGACGGAGAGAGAGAGCCATGGGAGCAAGGTGGGCCAGGCAAGGTACCTGCAGAAAGCTGGCACAGCACCTTGGCCCGGATCACTGGCAGATCCCCAAGTGAGCCCTCCTGCCTCTCCCACCAGCCCCATGCCTGTGAGCACAGAGGGAAGCACCCGCAGGCAGAGCAGGAGGAGGGATGACAGGGAACAGGATACTTTCCCAAACAGGAAATTCATGTAAGCTTCTGGAAGAACACAATCCCCTGGAGGTGACATGCAAGAGACTGAGCCAGCTGGCCACTGGGAGGTCTGATCAGTGACTGGAAGGGCTGTCTTACTGGACCCCATCCCTGGCTCAAACTGGGCATAGATTTGCACCGAGAAAGAACCACTGCCTGCAGTGAGGCAGGACTGGAAGAAGGAGCACTGCCAGCTTGGTCATACTGGCAATTTGGAATTTCTGTGGATTGAGGAAAGCAGCAGCAGGATGCTAGCATCCCCCACCACAGCCCCCAGGGAGATCTCTCTGTGAATGCATCTTCATCCAAGGTTTTGCACTGCTCCCTCCCTCTTCTCCTTGGAATAAATGAGAGAAAATAGTGCTAGTACCTGTAAAAGAGACTTCTCCTGAGAGCGGATCTTCCTGGGGAATATAGCCTTTCCCCAGAGGACAGATCTCTTGGTACTCCACTGACCAGGAGGTAGATGTCAAGGGAAGATGGGAAGTAAAGAAAACAGTTTGTTAGTGCAACCAAGGTGGAGCTGGCAGGCACAACAGTAGCTTTGCCTGGTGTGGTGGGGCCACAGTCCTACCTGTGCCTGGGATGGGGCAGGGGTAAGTCTCACAGTTGTCACCCCAGGCTGCCCCCACAGTACAGCAGCACTCCTCCTTGGTGATGTTCTTGGCTAGGACACTGTCGCACAGGCGAACATCACTGATGTGGTAGTAGCACTGCTTGCGCTCTGTGCCATCAGAGAGGTGGGCTGTGTGTGTCTCGGGGCCCTCTAGAAGACAGTAGAGCAGAGACAAGATGGGGTCCTTGGCACCCCAATGCAGCACCCCACACCTAGGAGGTCCCAGAGCACACCCATCACCAGCAGCGTGGCCTTCACAGGTCCCCACTTTCAGGCTCCTCAGCTCTCCCCAGATGAAAGCTTGCTTGTACCTGCATGGTCTTGTACAACCCTGACGGCCCCTCAGCTTTATCTTATCCCAGCCAGAACTACCACACTCCTGCTGTAGCTGCTGCCCTTGCTTCTGTCCTGGCTGCCTACTCACCCAAGGCTGCTCGGGGCTGGCACTGCCCTGCCTCTGTGTCATACTCCTCGTGGTCGCTGGGGCAGAGGCACAGGAAGGATCCCTCCACGTTCTCACAAAGTGCAGTCCCACACACGGCAACCATCAGCTCACATTCATTCACATCTGCAAAGGAAGGGGCAGTGGAAGCCCTGCCTCTGCATAGACACCCTGTGCACGGTCTGCAGCACAGGGTCACCCTTCAACAGGGAGATGGAAGCTGCCAGGGACGAGCTCAGAGCTGTGCTCACACTGTGGCTCAACACAAGTCTGGTAAGAGCTTCCTGCCCTGCTCTCAGTGGATTCAAGGAGCCTGACAGCTTGTGCTGAGTCACTGGATCACAGGATCATCCAGGTTTGAAGGGACCACTGGAAGTCTCTAGTCCAAATCCCTGTTCTAAACAGGGTCAGTTATGGGGTCCCACCAGGCTGCTCAGGGCTTTATCTTCTTGGGCCTTTAAAACCTTCAAGGATAGTGACTGTGCAGCCATCTTGGGCATCTGTTTCATTGCCTGCCTCTCTTCATGGTGAAAATGTTTTTCTTTATAGTAGACCCTGCCTATTCTCTCCAGGCACCCGTTTTGTCTGGGGTTTTGCCTTCATGAGCTGCCCTGTTCATGGCCAGGATTCTCCAGGCATGGATGCAGTCCCCATACATGCTCTAGGAGCATGCATCACACAGTAGGGACACCAGCCTAGCATCTACTGATGGGTTTTCCTCACTGACTGGCAGGGTGATCACAGGAGACTCACCAGTGCAGTAGTGTGCGGAGGGCGAGCTCTCATAGCCACGGTCGCAGAGGCAGCGGAAGGAGCCATCCAAGTTCTCACAGAAGCCATGGCTCCCACACAGCGTCTCATTGGCACATTCATCTATGTCTGCAACAGAGCAGAGAGCAGGGATTGCCCCAGACCCCACCTCTCCCAACAGACTCCCCCTGCCCACACCTTTCTGCTCTGACCCCAAGACCTAGGGATGGGGCAGGCATTCCCTTGATGTGAGGGATGCCCCTGCTATCAGTGTGTGTCAAGAAAAGCTTCCTGCAACAGCCAGAGCTGCAAACGGTCCACATGGATTGAGAGACAGGAGCAAGATGGGAATGGGAAATGGATGGGAAGTGTGAGAGGTGGGTGGCAGGGGCAACTGAGGGTAGCACAGGTTCCTCCAGAGGTGTAAAGGGACACAGAGCCTACAGGCTCACATCAGCAGGAGATACAAGGGTGCAGCTGACATGCGTGGGGCAGGCACAGACAGACAGACAGACGTAGGATGATGCCGTCCTGCCCCATTCTTCTTGACCTGGTCCTTCCCCAGCTGCTATAGTACCAGGGAGTAATCTCTGCTTAGCTGCAGCCCGGTGGGGTTGCACAATCACAACTGGGTCCTCTGCCTACAGAGGTTTACAGCCCTGCTGGCTGCATCCTGTTCCCCTCCTACTGCTGCATGGGGGAGATTTCCCTGGAGTAGCTGTGTGCCCACAGCCTTCTGCTCCTAAGGCCAGAGACAGCTCCACATGCTAAGTCTGAGTCCTGATGCAGGCCACAGCAGCTCCTCCTTGTTGCAGCCTTCCCTGAGCCAGGCAGGGGCTCTCAAAAAATGCAGAATACCCTTTGCTTTTTCTTCTTTGCTGGAGCCTAAACTCCAAACCCAGACTCCTCAGCCTAGCAGAGAGTGGTACCAGCAGCTTTTCCTTTCACCCAGCCCTGCCAGGCAGGTGACTGGCACAGGCAGCAGCCCCAACAAGCACAGCTTATGGGGATCTGTGGTCCAGCCCCAAGCCTGGAATGGCTGTAACCTGCCCAGGACTCTCCCAGAGCGGAAAGCAGCACAATGCGGTGTCTGTTCCAGATGCCAGGAAGAGAAAAGTATAGACACAAGCAGGCAGCTCAGCCAAGAAAATAAACTCAGCATTATCTGCCTCTCCACCAGCCACATTTCCTCCTCCTCCTTCTCCCCCGCACCCCTGGCAGAGATGTCCCACAGCCACCCTGTCCCTGCCAGGAAGAGGGACAGGGACACCCAGGGCTGTACTCACCAATGCAGTCACCCAAGGGTGTCCAGTGGAAGCCAGGCTGGCAGCCCATGATACAGCGGTAGGAGCCCAGGCTGTTCTGGCACCGCCATGTGCCACAGATGGCATCCCCATATTCTTTACACTCATCCACGTCTGAAGAGAGGAGGGAAAGGGGATGAGGATGGTTAGATGGGGACCCTGCTTGCTCACTGCAGCACCTCAGTCAAGTTCAGTTGGCCTGAGCTAGTCCTTACAAGATACCAGCAACTCTGGGGGCTGGGAGCAGAACCACTCTCCTCATGCACTCACTGCATCCAAACCCCCCAGATCCCAGGGGTCTGATCTCCCAAAAATGAGCTCTCACCCACGCAGTCATCAGTCTCCTGGGAGTGTTTGAACCCATTTTCACAGAGACACCTGTAGGACCCTTCTGTGTTCAGGCACTGGCCTTGTGAGCACCGGGACTTGTCTGCGCATTCATCCACATCTGCAAAAACAGGCCAAAAGTGTCAACCTGGATCTCATGGCACAGAAGAGAGCAGAGGGCAGGCCCTGAGGTACGTCCCTGCCATCCTGCAGCTCACCTTGGCAGCTGACTCCACCAGCCACGTTCGAGAAGCCAGGAGCACAAATGCAGAAGTAGGATCCATGACTGTTGAGACACTCTCCACTGGGGCTACAGATCTCACTGTTCAGACACTCGTTCACATCTGCAGAGGGAGCAGAGGCAGGACCATGCACCCAGGACTGGGACACATCCTTCACCAAAGCCACATGGATTCCCTCTCCCCAGCCTCTAACAGGCAGCCCTTGCAGGGTTCCTGGACCCTGGTTTTCTCA
This sequence comes from Nestor notabilis, assembly GCF_000696875.1. Classification (NCBI taxonomy): domain Eukaryota; kingdom Metazoa; phylum Chordata; class Aves; order Psittaciformes; family Psittacidae; genus Nestor; species Nestor notabilis. Next base: position 6,176 of record NW_009934985.1, read on the forward strand.
CCATGGAGACAGAGATCTTCCCTGTCCATGGTGATCCTGCATTTAGCTACAACCTTACAGATTTGCCATGCATGATGGCATCACCTGCCTTGCCACTGGCATCCTCCCTACCAAGAAAGAAGGAGGATCCATAGGGAGGCTCAGAGGGCTGAAAGGATGGGGTTTGTACCTGTGCAGATGGTGCCATTGATGAGCTCAAAACCAGCCTGGCAGTGGCACTCATAGGAGCCTGGGGTGTTCCTGCACTCTCCCCCCAGGCACTGAACAGTAGGATCCTCACACTCATCCATATCTGCCAGAAAGGACACAGCACACAGTGAGACGCAGTTCTTGTCACCACTAGAGAATATCCCTGCCCAGAGAAGCCATCACCCAGCTGTTGGCCTGATAGATGGGTTCGAGCTGCTCTCCCACATCATCCTGTCACAGCAAGATGAGGGCAGAGACTCCCTGTTACAGAGATGTGAGGATTCAGCCCAGTCCCTCCACTTCCCTCCACCACAGGGACCAGGATAACTGGATCCCAGCATCAAGTCAGTGGTGACCAGAGGAAATGGGCACAAACTGAAACACAGAAGGTCCCACTTGAACATCAGGCAACATTTTTTTTACTGCAAAGATTACTGAGCACTGATACAGATAGTCCTAAGTAGTCATGAAGTGTCCCACCTTGGAGATATTCAAAAGCCATCTGGACATGGCACTAGGCAGCCAGCTCTAGGTGCTTCTGCTTGAACAGGGGACCTCCAGAGGTCCCTTCCAACCTCAGCCATTCTGTGATTCTGTAAGCACAGGGATACTGCTAACCCTAGTGTCCTCCTCCAGCAGAGCTCTGCACTGTGTACCACAGCCAGAGGCCAGCGCAGAGCAACAGTTGCTGACAAACCCTCTCTTTAGCCAACTGCACAAGAGCAAACATCAGGAAAGTAACCCAGCACCAGCCATACCTTCTGCAGCTCTGCTTTCCTACCTGCCAGACTTGCAAACAATGTCCTTCTGTCAAACCTGGACAGGGCCTGCATCAGCTCTTACCCAGCTGCAGAGCTCCACACAAACCATCTCCCTCCGAACTCCTCCAGGCCCTGGCCAGTCTGCTAGCACTCGGAGGGTTTTGCTCACAGCAGAGGACAGAGAAGTACCTTCCCCCTAACAGAGGGGTGTGAGATGCCAGCAGACTGCCACTGCCTGCAGGCCCATGAGGTAGGGGGAAGCACTGCAGGATGCTGCTAACCAGAAGTATGGGCTGGTGTGCAGGCAGCAGAAGACATGGTATTTGAGAAGGTCCTCTTCTCCTCTTCTCCCCTGCCAAGAGCTAAAGCCCTGAGACTAGCAGCTCCTGTGGGCAGGGCAGGGACCTTCTCTTCCTCTTTGCAGCGCACTGATCATGCCACAACCACAGATGAGCATTACTCCCTACCACCTCAGGGCAGGGTTCCCAGCTCTTCAATCTCAAAGAGTTGCAAGTAGCAATGTTCTCAAACCCTTCTGGAGATGAACCATAACCTAGTTTATTTATCGCAAAACTACCATGAAACCCTTATCATTTTTCAAATATGAAACCCAGATCCGCTGACAAGGACACCAGCCAAGGCAGGAAAGAACATGCCATCCTGCCATCAGTGTTTGAGTCAGTGTGACCCGGACAGTATCAAACCCTGATAAGGTGTCCTTGTGACACAGCTGGGGCAAGGTGGCTGAGAAGGGGCTCACGTGGAGTCTTGGGAAAGGGGGAGGGCAGATGGAAGGGATCAAACAATGGTCCTTCCATTGCATGCAAAAATCATACGGAAAATAAACTCATTTCACACTGGCATTCTCAGACACCAAAACAGAGGAGAATACAGGGAGGAAAGCCTCCCACTCCTCCTCTATTGGAGGCCCGCATACAGGGGACTCTTCCAAGAGTAGCACCTTCTGTTGGCCAGCTATGTGCAGGTTGCAGAGCTCTGCAGTGCTCCAGAGAGAAATTCACAGCACATGGCCAATCTTTAAACAAGTACCTTTGATATTTCTGCCCTCTCCCCTCTCTTGCACCAAACAGGAAGTCTGCATCAAGCCATCTCAAGCCCAGGATGTCCCCTGGGGGCAGCCACCAAGGAGGGAGTTTCCCTGCCTGTGAGGGGCAGTCAGGGTGTAAGGCTGGGACAGGGCACTCTCATGTCTCAGCAATACAACCAGCAGAGATTGATGCTGGCATTAACTCTCTGCCACACACACCTGGCACAGCAAAGCCTTTGCTAAGCTTTCCTTTTAAACATGTCCAAGTTATATTAGGGGCTGGGAAAAAATGATGAAACCTGGGTGCCCACAGTCTATCCATTGGCTGTGTACTCAAGGTTTCTCCCTCTGCTGAGGACCTGCATTTGGGGCATGTGCTCCCAGGCACAGAGTTCTGAACTGAACCACACACAACTCCTCTCTGCTTACGCTTCCAGGTCTCCCATGCTCTGGCCCGTGTCAGCATCCCCCAGGTCATCATTAGTTCAGGGTTCTCATCAAAAGGTCCTTCTGCCCTATTCCTTTCCTGTGTGAGGAAGATCACCTTCCTGTTGCTCTAGGCAACATCTGCTTGCATCCCTCCCCCCCTGCTTTCTGCTGATCAGAGAGGTAAAGAGCTGGAGGAGGATCCCGAGGCTAAAGAAGTCCCCAGGCACCACCAACAACCCAGCTATGGCAATGTCTCTTCCCTTCAGCACCCTTTCCTCTGTCCCTGGGAAAGGGATACCTTCACATGTGCTGCCATCTCTGGAGACAGTGTAGCCAGCGTCACAAGCCATACAGGAGTAAGAGCCCTCAGTGTTGAGGCAGAGTCCAGAGGAACAGGCAGCCTGGGATGTGCACTCATCGATGTCTGCATAGGCACATGAAGGAGAGAGGGATGAGTGGGAAGGATGTGGAGTAACCACGTCTGGCAGCCAATGCGTTGAGGGAACCAGACAACATGGTGGCTAGGACCCCGGCAGAGGCCTCAGGAAGAGCTTAAGGAAATGTCTGGACTGGGTGCGTGACACTTCAGAGGGTCTAGACCCATGGTACCTTGGCAGCTCTTCTTGTCAGGTGCCACCTCGTAGCCCCGGTAGCAGGAACAGCGGAAGGAGCCATCCAGGTTGACACACAGTCCGTGAGCACAAGTCCCCTCCACAAGGCACTCGTCCACGTCTGCGTGACACAACAGAGGGCAACATGGCATGAGAGGGTGCTCAGGGCTGTCCCCACCAGCCATGAGGGTGCTGTGTCCTAGCCATGCAGGCTGGCTGCCCACAGGGAAAGGGTGCTGCCTGTGCCCCTGCTCCTTCCGAGGCTTGCAGAGAGCACTGCCATGGGGCGCTGCCCAGAGACAGCCTGAGCTCCTCACCAATACATCTCCCATTCCTGGCCTGGTAGCCATCCCCACAGCTGACACACTTGTAGGATCCCAGTGTATTGACACACTTCCCGCTGAGGCAAGGGCTGGGATCCACGCACTCGTTGACATCTGCCAAGAAACACACTCGTTTCAGGCTCCCAAAGGCAAACAGTGTAGCCTCCTCCAAGATGTGCCATCCAGCTGAATCCTCAGTCCCCTTCTGGAGTACAGCGATGCTCAAGAGGAGGCAAGTCAAGTTTCCCAGGGCTTGGGTAACATTTCTTGTAGTCTCACTTATCACTCAGGATCCTACACCCACACCTAAGGGCTGACATAATCCAGGAGCAAAACTCACTGCTGCAGGACTTTGCCAAGACCAGGAAGTGCATGGGTAGAGAAAGGGATCAGAGAACATCTGTGCAGGGCTGTTTCATCAGGGACTTTCATAACTATGACTGTGATGCAGCCTCCAGTTCAGGAAGTCCTTAAGGCAAGTGCTTTCTGGAGGCCGAGCAGGGGGAGCAGCATTCTGTGTATGCCCTGTTTCCCATACTGCCTCCTAAAATAGTCTCCCACTCTCTGTTGGAGATGAGCTACTGAGAAAGGGGAATCTTTGATCAGGCACATTGTTGAATGATCAGGCACCAGGCTGAATGCTCTGAGGGGCCAGGTCATGCCATTTGAGTGGGACACTGAGGGGCCAGGTGGCCTGAGGCAGCCTGCTCTCTCTGCAGTCTGCTTGCACAGACTGGTGCACAAAGGTCTGGTGACACAGAGTCAAGGTTGCATGAAAATGCATGGGCATCTTCTCCCAGAACGGAAAGCTGGCATGGGCTGGTCATGGGCGATCCCCATGGGGAGGTGGAAGAGGATCTTGGGAGAACTACCCCTCTCTGCCCAGGAAAGCCTGTCCCTCCTAAAGGCAGAGGAGAGGACAGGCAGCCCTCAGGGAGGGCACAGGACTGATGAACATAGCGGGGTCTTTCCTCCCTTTCAGGAGGAAACACAGAGCAGTGAGAAAAAGGTGTTCAGCCCTGCACAGGGTGGGCTGAAGAGGCAGGGGAACGAAAGCAGCAAACTTCACCTTCACACTGTCCTCTGTGTCCCATGGCAAAGCCCTCCTTGCACTCGCAGCGGTAGGAGCCAGGGGTGTTGATGCATCGCTGCCCTCGGCAGGTAGAGGGCTGCTCACATTCATCTTGATCTGGAAACAGACAGGGAGACAGTCCTGAAGCCTTCCTCCTCCAGTGTCCAGAAGGCTGGGTGCAGGAGAGGAGCTGCTCCACCTGCAGAAGGCTTTGCCCTGAGGACCCATGCTGGGGCTCTCCTCCATCCCCCATCTGTCCCAGCATCCCCTTGAAGCATCACAGGCTCCTGCCCAGATCATCATGGGCAAGGTCCTGTACTTGAGCGAGCAGGAGAGAGTGATCCCCATGGATCAGGCTGTCCAAGGGCAGGCCTGCAGGGAGGGAGGGTGTGTATGGGTGCATGTGCATGTGTGCACATGCATGAGAGAGGGCGATAGCAGGAGACTGGTGACACCGTGGGGAGGTGGCAGCCCTGAGCCAGGCAGATACCACTTACCCTCACAGCTCTGCTTGCCCTGAGAGACAGCCCGGGTGTACCCAGAGTAGCAGAAGCACAAATAGGATCCCACACTGTTGATGCAGTGACCTTTTCCAGCACAAGGATCTTTCAGGCACTCATCTTCATCTGTGGCCAGGCAAGGATGGAAGACAGGCAGTCACCACCCGCAGCCCCCTGCCAGCCCTGCTGTGTAGCAGGAGGGCAGGGCTCAGCAGGGCTGCAAGAAAACCTTCTCCCAGGAGCATGAAGGACTGACCGGTCCATCAAGGCCCAGCAGGCAGAGGAGGTGCCAACCTACCAATGCAGTGGTGGCGGCTGGGGTCCAGAATGTAGCCAGGGTGGCATAAACAGCTGTATCCCTCTGGGGTGAGCACACAAGCACCGGCTCCGCAGGAGAAAGGTGAAGAGGCACAGCTGCCAGCCTCTGGGAGGAGAGAGCATGGGATTGGTGGCAGCACCAGGAGGGTGTGGGGATTCTAGTGTCTGCCTTCTGTCCCCACCACCACTCCGAGGAAGCTGTTTCTTAACTTCTTGGAGAGCAATGCTGAGCCTGCTCCTTTACATCTTCAGAGAGCCTGCACTGATAGGGCTGCAGGGAGGACACGGCAGACCCTGCCACCTCCTTTGGCCTGAGCCAAGCTGGGATGCCCACGTCCCCTGCACTGTTCTCTTGTGCCCTGGCCCCACAAAAGGCTGGTGAGGAAGCCTGCCAGCCCCATGCCTTGGAGGAGAGCTGGCAGCAGAGCCTGGTGCCTGTAGGGGGCTGGTTTTGGGGTGACAGCACTGCCCCTGCCGGGGGGTGCAGGTGGCAGAGGGGGGGCAGCAAGGCACCACACACCCCTTGTCACTGAGCTGGACTAGGGGGTATGTGTGTGTGTGTGTGTGTGGACGGCCCAACCCCAAACAAAAGGCTACTGAGGAAGATGCATTCCTCAGCAAGGTGTCTCTGCCAGGCCTGATCCCCAAGGTGCTCCAGCCCCCGGCGGAGGGCAGGGGCCACACTCCCAGACACTTAAGCAACCCTGGAACAACAGCGTCCTTGTTTCCAGCACAGTAAACAAGCCGCCCCAGGAGCCACATGCCTCCCCTCGTGCTCCCCCTTCTCAATGAGTCAGCTTGCACTGCTGGGGAACAGGGCCAAAGCCACCGGAGCAAGCGCGTGATCCCGTCGCCCCGCAGCCACTGCTGCACTGGGCAAGCGAGCTGCAGGCAGGGAAGGACACAGAAAGCCAAACGCTTTGCTCCTGTACAAGAATACTCTCGTGCCTCCCCACAGCCAGGCTTTCCCTGGCAGCAGCCAGGACCAGGATGGAACAACACCCCGGAGTGGCATGGCAGGAACTTTGGGAAGTCAAGGCAGCTATACGGGAAGAGAAGCAGGCTGGGCAAAGGAGAGAGCCCCTGGGCAAAGCTTAGGGCTTCATTTCCCCATAGTGACAGGCAGAGAGAGGAGGAAAGTTCCTGAGAGCAGTGAACACACACCTGAGCCTTGTGCTGGCATCTGTGTTGGAGCAGCAGCATACCAGGTGGCGATGGGGCCATGCTGGGGAGGAGCATGCCGGGACTCTTCTTCCTCTGCTGAGGAAGAAGAAGCAGAGAGGTGAGGTCCAGCTCTCAATCCCAGAGAGAGATGCCCACCCAAGGTTTACCTGTGCTGGGTGTCCCTGCAACCACTGCCCCAAGACAGCACATGGGAAGATGCCACAGGTTGGCTGCAGTAACCTCATTATCTAGTTATTTAACACAGTCTCCTACACCTTGCTGGAGATCCACCACCTCCCCACATCCCTACAGCCACTTATCAGCCACCCCAGTGTGATGTGGGTGCCCCATGCCGCCCTGCAGCCAGCCCAGCCAGAAGCCTGCCTTTCCCAGTGCTGGGGTCTGCTGTGCAGAAGAGGCAGCTCCTAGCCTCTACTCTCCTCCCTTCTTGCTGCCCTGTGCTCTTCCCCACAACCACCCTGCCCTTCTGTCAGCTCGGCACTCACCTGTGTGCATGGCAGGCTCTGCAATGGCATCAGCAACACCCTGAGGGACAAAAACATAGGACTGTAGCTGGGGTGCAGCACCCCTGAGACATCTTCCCACCCACCTCCTGGATCCTCTTGCTCCCCAAGATACTGTCCTGGGAGGAGAAGCTGTCACAGGCACTCTGTCCTGAGCAAAACACATCTCCTGGCTGTGCCCAGGGAGCTACCCACAGAAGGGCCATATCTGCAAGCAACACAGGTGAGACCCAAGGCACTGCTACCAGGAAGGCATCCCTGCAAGGTGGCACAGTAAATACCGCCACTGTCACCAGTGGCTCTGGAGGGCTGGGGACAGCCGCTGCTCCTCCTGCTGCCCATCAGCCCTACAGCCAGCAGGGAGTGAGCACCCACACCTCAGCCGGCTCCAGCCTCAGCCTGGGCTGCTACCCCTGCCTAGCAAACACTCACCATGAACTAATGCAGCAGAGGTCTCAGCTCCTGCTGTTTGAGCTAGTGGCCTCTTAGCAAGGGCTGAGTGGGCACGAGACCATCAGCCACAGCAGCTCAGACAAGATGATAGGGTTTGCAGTTTGTATGATGCTCCCTCTGGCAGCAGCTACTTGCTCTCCTTAGTGCTCTCTCAGACCACATTTCATACTTCCCAGTCATGTTTGTATGACCCTCTCTGACCACATCTCATGACTTGTATGTGCTCTCTCTGACCACATTTCATACATCCTGCTCATGTTTGTATGACATTCCCCTTCCTGCCCATCAAGCTACCATGGTTGTAGCAGATAAACCTTTCTCACCTGTGCAGCAGAAGAAACTTCACCTGGAAAGTGAAACAGTGCCTGGTGAGTAGAGACAAGGCAAGCAGGCATCATCCTCAAACCCTGGCTGCCCTACCTTCACCCCACCTCTAAGGCACTGCCGCTCAGTCCCTCACAACTCCTCCAACAACAAAGAAGAGTTTGTTCCCAAAGCCAACACACCCAGACTCCTCTTCTGGCACTGCACAGAACCCAGGACCTTCTGCTTCAGCAGGTGCTGGTACAAGCAGTTGGTCACAATTCCCTCCAGCTGAGTTGGACAGAAGCCCAAGGACTGCAGTGCCAGGGCTGCCACACAGACCTGGGGTCCCAGTGGAGGCAGTCTGGCCAGCCACCACCAACCGCAAAGATGCAGTTGCAAGAGCCTGAAACACTCTACCTCCTCTCCAATGGCTTGAAGACGTGGTGTCTCATGCCCCAGGAACACCAGTAGGGCTGAAGAACACCTTGTATATTCATACGGATGTAGAAGCCTTTAACAGCTAGAAGTCCATCCATGGGGGCATGGCAGGACCTGTGAATTTGCCCGCCCTTGCTAGTGGCCCAGATGAAGCAGCTTTAAGCAGTGGACCCCACACTACCCTCTCCTGCCGAGATGCCAGGGTGGGGGAACGACTCCAGGATGCTCCCGCGCAGGCTGTCCTGCAGTTGCTGTCTCCTTGCCACCCAGTCCAATGTCCAATTGCTGCTCTCCCCTTGCTCTTCCAAGCTGAGAGGCAGCTCTTCTGCCTCGGCCTTCCTCATCGACAGACGGATATCAGAGCTGGAGTAGGTGTAGCCATGTCCTGCTGGGCAAATCTCCTTGAAGGCTTCTGTAAGGGAAAATCACATCAAAGCTTTAGAGGGCAGATGTTAGAAAGAGGCTGGTGCAGGGATCACCTGGCTTACCACACCGAGACGTGTGGGACATGTGGAAGAAAAGAGCTGAAGATGGACAGGCACATATGTGAACACAGGTACCAGTTTCTCCCATCCTGTTATTTTCTGGAGATTTCTAAGGGTTAAATCCTTATAGAAACACATCTGGGCTGCAGTGGGTGCAAGTTTTTTGCAGAAGGAATCTGCTCACAGGGTAGGGTGGGTTTTGAGCAAGCACTGAGTGGTATTCCCAGACACCAAAAACTAAATCCCTTCCTGGGTCAGCACTGCTAGGAAAGGATCATGCCACAGGAAGGTTTAAGCTGAGCAAGGGGGCAAATAAAAATGAGCCCGTTACCTTGGCACTGAGCACATCACTCAAGATGCTCTGCACAAACCACCTGAAGATTTTTTCCAGTCCTGAGGATTTCACTGCTTTCCCTTCCACCCAATCCCATGCTGAGATATGCCCAACTCATCCTCACCTGGCTTTCCTCCAAGCAGAAGGTGTACAAGAGACAAAATGGTTGTCAAGTAAAGCTAGGCACAGATGTGGCTGTGCTCTCCCTCTGGTACAGAGTGCTTTCCCGTCAGGGGGCTTCTCTGTCTTACCAGTATTATCCAGGTCTGCTTCCTGGGCTGCTGTACCCATCTCACAGGCCAGCATTTGCACCACTCAGCTCTGGGTCCTGCGGCCATCTGCGTGGCAGCATGTTCAGGCATGCCCAAACCCCAGTCTAACCAGAGAGGCAAAGCCAAGGTAGGAACGCTCACCTGAGCCGGGCACAGGGCACTCCTCGCAGTTCTTCCCCCAGCCCTTGCCAACGCGGCTGCAGCAGCAGATCTGCTGGGTGATGCGGTGGGACAGGGGGAAGGAGCACACGCCGCCAGATGCGGAGCGGTAACACAGCCCCTGCTCCATCGACACGGCTTTGTCCGCTGAAACACAATGGCAGGTCAGTGACAAAGGTCAAGCTCTGTGCTCCCCAGAGACAGTGGGGGACACTTGGTCTCTCCCCCTCAGGCCCTTCTTTGCCCATGCCTCCCAGCCTGTTCCGAGGGCTGCCTCAGCCTCTTCCAGCCTTGAGCCATCAGGCCATTCCCCCAGTAGGGCCAGCCACAAGCAAATCCAGCTCCCATGGGAACTCTCTCAACCCAGGAGGCTGTGTCTTCTACTGCCACACTGCAGCCACGTCCCCTCCAGGCTCCACAGGGGCCATTCTTCTCCATATCCATGGAGAAGAACAATGCATGAAGGGGACCCATCCTGCACGCAAGCAGGACAGCATAACTCAAAGGCACTTGCAAGAGATTGGAAGCAGGCTGCAGACTCCACTCAGCCATGGGCTCAGGCCCTGTCCCAGATCCCTTGATGCAGATCGAGGTAACCTGGATCACTTACAGATGCAGTGGCTACGGGATGGGTCCAGCATGGTGCCAGGCTTGCAGGTGCAGCGGAAGCTGCCTCGGGTGTTCACACACTCAGCATCTTTGCACAGGCCCTGCATCAAGCACTCGTTGATATCTGTGCACAGTGGAGAGATGTGGGATGTGGTGAGATGTGAGGAAACTGGGGGTGAACTGAACCCCCTACTCAGTGTCTCCCATTCAGGTGCCGCAGACTGAGGGTGTCTCAGCTGGGCTGCTGTCCGGGGCAGCCTCTGCACCAAGCAGCGTGGAGAGGACCTCTGTGGTGGCAGCAGTCTCACATGTGCAGCACAGAGCTTACTCACTGCAGCTGCAGGGATAGCTCATGAATGACTGCTCTGCTTTGCAGTCCTGTGGAACACAGATGTGGTCTCTACAGTGAGCCATCCTGGTTGTCCTTTTACCTGATCCCTGGTCCTGCTTGCATGGAACCATCATCTGCAGAGGACCCAGCACACAGGGAGGGCAGTGACTGATCCCCTCCAGAGGCACAGGGGTGGTGGGCCAGGCTGTGCCTCAGTGCTGTAGTGTCTTCTTCTAGGAACAGGTTGAACAAGCTGGAACTAGCCAAGCTTAAGCCCTTCCTCAACCTCTGGCTCTGCCCCTGACTCAGCTTTGGGAAAGGAAGTGGGCTTATCTCAGAGAAACACCGTCAGGCTCATCCATCAGGCTTGCTGTAAAACCTTTCCTACAGCACCACATAGGAATGCATGAGCTAAGCTGGACAAGACAGGGATTAGAAAAAGATGTATAAGAGGGAGCTATGGGCAGTTTTCATGGTGGAGAGTGAGGAGGAAGATCTCCTCATGGACTGATGTAGCTTTATATTTTCACTATAGAGCCTGGCCCAGAAAAGGCAGTGTACTGTTGAAAAGTGCTGTATCAGGAGGCATAAGCAGTGCAGGAAGAGCTGGATGGGAACATGGAGCAGCAGGAGTGGGATGAACTTCAGCACTACCCTGGAACAAATCACAGGAACATATGCTACAAACTGAGAGAGGGAAGCAGGAAGCGAGAGGGATGTGGGCACAGTCATTGCTCACAGGGCAGCTGTGAGCTGCCAAGACCAAGAAATGTCAATGTAATGTTACACAAAACGTGATGATCACACCAAACACTTTCCAAAGACACAGGGCAGTCCCAATGCCAGTGTACAAGGCACTGGTGAGACCTCAGGTGTCCTGAAAGCACCCAGTTATATTCTAGAGACTCTGTCAAGGTGTAAGGGGTGCAGAAGCGGGCTGCTGGAACATTCAGAAGAATGGAGACAGTGGAAGAGCCTGACTGAGGGCAGGTAGGCTCAGGAATGGCTTTCCCAGCACTACCTTATTCCTCAGAGCTGAAGCATTACTGCTTGGTGGAAGTGAAGGTGTCACACAGCCACCAATGACAGCTGGAGTTCAGGCGTAGTGACCTGAGAGGTCCTACCCAGTCCTGTGCTCTTAACCCGCTCTGTTCACCCCACTGACTGTCCCATAAACAGTAGAGACACACAGGGGCCATCAAGACCAGGTCATGATTTTCAGTCAATTGGAACTACCAATGCTACGGAGATGTGCAGCAAGCCAGGGAGGAGTGGGATCTGGCTGAGTATGTAACATAATGATTTCCTGCTCCATACCAAGCACAGGACAGAGCTCATGAGACCAACCAATGGCCAGACTCCAAATGTTCTGGGAACCCCACTCAAAGAAAAGGCTTGTCTCTCCAGAGGAGCCTCAGGGCTCATCCCTGTCACTCCCTGCCATGGTCGGAGCACCGTGTCTCTCCAACACACCAACTGGACAAGTGTTTGCCCTCCACATAAGCAAAGGGATTGAAGGGATTAGAGCCATGAGAGCACAAAACAAACAAGCACCAAGGGCTGGGCTTTATGAGCTTAATTTAAAAGTGGGTCACGTACATCCCAGCCTCAGTCCAACCCCCTCTATTCCACTGGCAGCAAAGACCCACACACAGTGGAAATCCCCGCAGGGAACAGAAGCAGGCAGGTATGCTCAGGGCTATGCACTCCTACCTCCTGCCAGGGACAGCTAGCCCACAAGAAAAGGCCTCAAGGACCACAAACCAAAATCCATGTTCTGTCTCAGCTGCTTCTTCCCACCCCACACAAGCCTGCTGGTGCTCCACAGAAAGAGCCAGGCTGGGACAGGCAGCCTGTGGTAGAAAGATGCAGGCTAGTTGCTGGTGCTTGGTGAGCAGAAAGGACCTGAGTCAGCAGCAGACACCAAGCATATACAGACAGTGCGGTGCTAGCGTGTGTCCTGTGCAGTAACTGCCGCACATGCACACCTCCCTACCACTGAGCCTCCAAGACAATCCTTGCCTCATGTCTAGCAAGCATATTACCCCTTCCAGTGCCATCCTTCTTGCTGGTCCCAGCAGCACCAGGAGATTCCCTGGCTGGGTCTGCCAAGCACTCCTCTCAACTCAGACTCATTGCAGCCTTGTTCCTGCCCAATGGGATGCAGCAAGAAAAGGAAAGGAGATCTGGCAGAAATAAGCCATTTGTTCCTCTGCTGGAAGACACCAGAGGCAATCCTTTCTGTCCATACAGAACAGAGGAAAGTGGGCTTCTGCCAGGGCCCTTCTCCAGTCATTCATCTGTGCTTTGATGTCAGCCTGCAAAACCAGAGCTCAGCTCCTTTCCAACTAAGCTTCTCTCCCACAGCCAATGGTCTCAGGAACCACTAGCCCTCGTCCAGGCCCTTGGCTCTCCTCCTACCTGGGCTGGCAAAAGAAGGCCCCATGTAGCCTCTCCTGCAGTCTATGAGCCAAATTGCTCACGCTGGACCCTGAAGTGCAGTGCTGGGCTTTCTGACACACACCCTGCTGCAACAGCAGAGATAGGAAAAGCACCTTGAGTCAGCAGAGTGTCTGCAGAATGGTACTTCTCTAGCCCAGCTTATGAAAGAGCACAGAGGCACAGATCTCTGGTTCATGCTTTTTCCAGTGCAAAAACATCTTCATAGCCAACTCTACACTGCCAGCTCCCTCTGCTCCTATGAGCCTCTCTCTGCTCCAAAGGGGACACAAATCTAGAGCACATGCTGCAGGTCTCTGCTTGCTTACACTGAGTCCCTCCAGCTGCTCTGCTCTTCCAACTCCTGTTCGATGTCTCTGGGTAGCTCCTCCTAGGTCTGTGGCCACATAAGGCATGAGATCTGAGCACCAAGAATAGAAGCTGTTGTGTTGTTGAAAGTTCTCCCCCAGGACGATGTGGGGAGGCTGAATCATTAATTAATTAAGCATGGTGGAAAGTCCCAGCTAACAGAGATGAGTCACTGGATTGCCAGCCCTGGATTTGCATGGCTGGTGCCCAAGCTCCCTGCTGTATCTTCAAGACAACACCTCTCAGCTTACTGCGAATTACAAGGAGGGACCCATAAAGTTCCACTTCAGTAAGAGCACAGAAAAACGTAAGCACTGTGGGTCCAAGAGATGCCCAAAAAACATTAATCAGACAGAAAAGTGAAGAGATGGCACCTTCCTCATGTGGAACTGAGGGACTGTGGGAGCAAGAAATGGACAGACCCCAGCAGTGTGGAGCAGTCAGGGCAGCCTGGCAGCATGGACAAGTGACACGGAACAGAAGGAACTGCTTTGATGGCACTCTACCTCTCGTAAATTAACAACTGAACAAGCTGACAACCTTCTTAAATGTTTTCAGGCAACGGAATTTCTGATGCTTCAGACTATGGCAGAAGTGTTTTTACACTCACACGTGTTGCAGAGCAACAACAAAGGTCCTTAGTGGCTCAGCAGGATTTAACAGGTGAGTTTTCTTGTGCTGGCCCCACTGACGATGCTTATCAGCTGAGCCATGCAGCCCAGTGTTACCTGGTTTTCTTTCATCCTTGATGAAAGCACAGAGATGTTTATACGTCACGTTCTTTGCAGATATGTATCAGGGAGTTAGATAATTGCATTTTACTTGGGTAGATACTTACAACTCTGACAGTGGATGTGGGAAGGAGAGATGTGTAAGCAGCATCCTTACCTTGGCAGTGGCTCCGGTTCAGCCTCTTGTATCCCTGGGGACACTCCACCTGCCCATTCTCAATCACAGGGTGTGCTGGGAAGAAAGCAAACAGTGTGGGATGTTAGCAGTGGAGCCAGTCGTCAGCATCCTACCTTCTCTCTGCAGAGGGGAAAGGGTCCTTACTCTGCCTTGGATGGGCCTCCGATGGCTCCCAGGGCAGAGGGAAATGTGGGAGCAAGCATATTTCCCAAGCAATATCTCTTGCTGCTTGGCAGGTGCCAACCTGGTGACCCAGAGCTGCTGCCTGTGCTTCATATCTATCACTATGTCACCCTGGCTCCTTCCAGGCCAGCTTGGATAGCCAGGTAGCATATGGCAAGGGACATCAGAGTGAGAGGAATGACAGAGGTCCTCGACAAGATGCTGAAGTAACAGCCCAGGGCCTGTTAATTACATTTCCCCCTTTTTTACTGCATGTGATTTCCTGTCCCAACCACTTTCCTAAAAGAAAATTTCAAATTTCTGCTTAGAATAGTTTTGTGGGTTTCAAAATGTCCTATAACTTGCACAATTAATGTCTCCTGATTGTTTAAAGGTAAGTAAAATATGGTCCATAAATTCCAAGGACATCAAATTTAGGCACCTTGTTTTGGAGCAAGGGGAAGTGAATATAGGAGGTGATGGGTTAGGAAGTGAGTAAGCATGGGGTGGGGTACGAAGAAGGGTGCTTTGGCTAAAGATGGGATTTTCCCAGGGTGGGGTTTCTTTTTATTTTCTGGACTGTACATTTGGAAACAAGAAGTGTGTGTTCCTGTCCAGCTGTATTCCCAACACTCCAATTCCTCCTGTTTGGCATCAGTAGCTCACATCCTGCTGTCATAGGTGGAAAGCCCTCCATGGCAATAGCAATAGTAAGGATCTGGCAGAATCTTAACACATCGCAGCTTTCAAGAACCAGGGACAAATTCAGACCATCCTTGCAGCAAGAGATGGTCAGAAAGAGCCTGCAAATTTGAAGAACACAAACAATGTGCTTGAGGCAGAGAACACACACATCCATGACTCTTTGTCCTGGTCCTTTGACCCCATAATGCAATTTAAAGCCATGCTAGGACACTCCTTAAAGGCAAAAGTTAGAGACCAGTCTCCTAGGATAAATGTACTTAGGAAATAAAAGATGGAAGAACAAGTCATTCCCCAGCCTGTACCTAGAAGAATAGAAAGCCTGTTTTCCCCAGGTATATTAAATGAAGCTACAAAGTTCTTGGGGTGCAGAGAGATCCTTAGCAGCTGGGTGAATGACTAAGACAAAAAAGTCTATTTGCCCCCTTCAAAAACTCAGTCATTAATTCTGATCAGTCCTTCTTTACTGCTCTAGGCAGACTCCACGTGGCACATGGTGTAGTGGTGGCAAAACCAGCCCCCTCCGTACCCTCCTTCCCTGTATCCTCCCCAGTCTGACATCTGGATGCTAGGGGCGAGGGGCATGCTGGTGATACTGAAAATCACTGGGTACATTTCCAACCTTCTGGGAAGGGGAAAGCAACCTCTGGCTCACAGGCTCCAGGCTCAGTGCCCCAGTGGGATTCCAGGTCCTCTCCCACCACAGCCTGTGGGCTCAAGGCTGCTGACAGGCATTAACTGTGCTTGGAAGCATCTGTCAGCTTCAGCACGATGTGATAACAGATGATGAAATGAAGCAGCATCGTTATGTGTGAGCTCTCCAATGGGGAGCCAAGCATGCCAGAGATCAAACAGTGATGACGTGTCAGAGCCCCACTCCCTCTCTGAAAAGCTTTGGTGGAGAAACAGATCCTACACCGACCCTCTGCCAGATGCTGCTGGAGAGTGGGCAAGGCAAAAAATACCAGTGACAGGGGTGAATGTGCAGGTCTTGTGCCACCTCAGCACTTGTATGACTTCAGCCTGCAGAAACCTGCAGCCCATTACTGCAGCAAATCACTTGTGAGGCTGCGGACAAATGCCTTAATTTTGAAAAGAAACCTGTGTTCCCTGGAAAAAACAACTGTAATGAAATGTGAGCAGACCTCTCTGTACCAAGGGTAACGAAGACAGTTTCTGAAGTACTGGATGGAGGCTGCTCTCTTTCTGCCAGGACCTGGCCGCAAGGGAAGACAGTGTGAGGCTGCAGGAGGATGTAAGCTATTAACTCCCAGCTTTGTACTTGGTTACTCGAGCAGAGGACCATTTCCTTCCACGAGTTCTTATGTTGCTGAACTGCAGTGGAGATGGCCAAAAACCTCTGAAAAACCAGCCTAGGACATCTGAGTTTCCTGCAAAGGGGATCAGCATCCACCCTCTCCCATGCAGCTGCTAGCAGTGGGAGAATGGCTTTGGAGGCTATTCCTCTGAAATCCAGCAAAGGGAAAAAGCCTATCGGGAGAGGGCAGAAACCTGCTAGCGTCCACAGCCAGAGAGGTCCCAGCCTCCTGTGTCTGTCTGTCTGCCTACACTCTCTCCAGGAAGGCGTTGTTCCAGAGCCTGAGGCTGGGGATGGAGCAGCTGAGCTGCATCTGTCGGGCAGAGGGATTTCAGGCCTGCTGAGAGAAGGGAGCTCTGGCTCCTGATTCAGGGGTGTGATTTCAGTGCCCTGCCGCGGGGGCACTTCAGCCCTGTGGGCACTGTGCCAAAGCTATGTGCTCACCAGGTACCTGCACACTGGGACTCACCCTTGGCTCTCCTCATCACTCTCTCCAGCTCTGCTTCATCCCACTGTCTAGTGCTGCTCTCTGCAAGCTCTGCAGGCACTGGGCATCCCTGGCGTGGCAGGGCTCACAGACCCAGAAAGGAGGTGAGCATGAAGCAACCACAGCCCAGGACTCCCAGCAGCACCTCTGTTCCAAGCTAGATCAATACTCGAGCACAGCAGATTAAGAAGGGAAATAAATGCATGGGAATTTGGCAGAGGGATTTTGCAGCATAGCAGGATGATTTAAGCAGCTAGGCTAGTTTTCCATCACTTCCCAGGAGAAGAGGCTTTAACTAAGGACCCTGATTCCCCAAACACTGAAGGCAGGACGAAGAAGCTCAGGCTGATGGTGAAGTGGAAAGAAACCGCTTCTAGTGGTGGTAGCCACAGGGGCCCAAATGAGGCAAGGTTTGTAGGGTGAGATAATACATTGCATTAGGCCAGCCAAAATCACTCTGTTAAAAGGGGAAGAGGCAAGCCTGCGGTCAGATGAAAAGTGAGGAAATGCTTGGCTGCTGAAAGCTAGCCTGTTTCTTTCAACTCTTTCCATTTATCATACAAAAAGCATTATCTCTCTGAGAAACATTGCGTTGCAGAACTCCTTTGCCACTTTCAGCACTCACAGACATTTCTGGAGAGCCTGCATCAGCCCCACAGAAGAAACCCCACCCTGGAGGGACACTGGGCATCTCCCCATGCCCGCAGCGGGCACAGAGCATGCAGTCAGGAGAGTGGCTGTGGTGCCTCTGCTTGCCCTGGGTTTTATAGCACGTGGGAGATGAAAGGAGCCAGAGTTCATGATCTCATGGCATCTGGGGGGGAGGCCAGTCACATCTCACACTGGTTAGTGTGAAGCAGAGATCAGCCTCTGCTGCAGAGAGCATCTCAGCTGCTGAACTCGATGGCAGAAGAGCAAAGCAGCCTGGACCCCACAGCAGCCTCCAGAGAGAGGATGTACTGGAGGTACCAGACCAAGAAGCAGGCAGGGCTGTGGCTGTGGGGATGAGCTGAGTTCCCAGGCAGAATGGACAAGAGGGAAAGGCGACAAATCCTTCAGCCCAGATCTGTCATGACTGCTCTCCTCCAGGTGGTCTGTGGGAGGCAGGCTCCAGCAAGCCTCTCTTCAATGCCCCAACAAAGGCTATGGTAGCAGGGGTGGTGAGGGCATGCAACACCGCTGATATGGAATACGAAACTAAGCCCTCTGCTCTACTCATGATCAGTAAAGATCTTCAAGGTGAAGAAGATGCTTGAAGTAAAAAGACTCTGGTGTTTGGGGTTGTTCAACAGAGAGAACCTCATCCTGCTCCCACGGTGGCTTTTATCTCAGACAACGCTACCTGTACCTAACCCGCACACACACTTTTGCAATACTGCTGCTGTGTGCTTGAGACCATGATGCTGCACATGAATGATGGGCAAAACAAGCACTCTGCAGAACAAGGCCATCCTGAAAATGCTGTGCTTCTCCAGTTAAGCATTGCTCTCTGTGTTACTGCCACAACCTTGCAGAGATTTCAGCTTCTTTCCCCACCTTCAGCCCTTCTTTACTGCCTCAGACAGACTCCCAGTGGCATATGGTGTAGCGGTGGCAGAACCAGCCCCCTCTGTAGCCTCCTTCCCATATTTCCAGGGCTTTTTTCCCTGTATCCTCCCCAATCTGATCACAAGAGCAGGCCAGGCAGTTGATTTTCAAGGGGCTTCCTGTGGCTGCTTTAGCGCCTGCAGGCACAGGGCAGGGGAGCCGCTCAGTGTTTCTGATGATGACGGCTCCATGGGTGAGCTGCCACCCCTCTCACGGTGGGAGGTCTGTTTGGGGAGTGCTGCAGACGCCAAGCCAGACATTACAAGATCCAACTTTCCAGTGAAATTCAGACTTTTCTCTAGGACAAAAAAAAAAAAAAACCCTTGAAAAAACACGGGGAGTGGGAATAAAAACAAAACAATAGCCTTCAAAGACTTGTTTCTTAATGCAGTTAAAACCCATAGGCAGGAGGAGAGAAAGCAGCCCAGAAAGATCTGCAGTGAGCACAGCTGGTGGGTGTGCAGCCCAGCCCATGCTCAGGCTGACTGCAGCCTGAAATAAGGGCCAAGGGGCACTGAAAAACCAGGACCTGGAAGATGCAGATTTACTGCTGCACCCAGAAAGTCCCCCAAATCCATACAGAAAGATAAGACTTGTAGCTCCTGGGAAGCACCAGAGATGGTGTCCACCATCAGTACAGGCTTGCCCTGGAGCGCTGCTGGCACAGATGTGTGTGGTCTCAGGGGCAGGGGGGACATGGAAGACAAGGGCTGTGACCCCCTCTGGGCAGAACTTTCTGCTACCAGTTTTCTTTTCCCCACATGCCTGAGAAGGACCAAGGCTTCAGGGAAACCAGTGTTCAAAGCCACACCTGCCCTGGGGTCTATGTTGACCTGTAGCTTGGGTCTTGCTGGTTTTAGTTTCCACAGACCATCTCTTGTTCTAGCATGTTTTTCTTCACAGACCACTGTATACCCTGAAATAGTATATGGCCCGGCTGGAAAGCAAGAGTAGCTCTGCCCAGCAGTATGCCTGCTACTAGCCCCACATCCTGAGCTTGCCATGAGACAGGACATTGCTTCAGTGCAGCTTTCTCACCAGTGCTGCTCAAACACCCTGTCAGTCCTTGAGCTTCCACCCAGTCACATCCAAGAGTCCCAACTTCAGCTGCTTTCTCAGCCTCCAATTCCCTTTTCCTACTGTCAGTCTTCTCCAAGTTTTACCTTCCAGGGAGCTGCTCCTACATCTCTGTTCTAGCTTTTCAGTGCTTCTCTGCCTCCTGTGAGTACTACTGACCCAGGAGGGTCACTGGATGTCTCCATCTCATTTATCCTATCTTTTAATGCAGCACATTTCATCCAGCCACCTTCAGCTGGAGGTGAAGGACTGCAGCCACATGACAGCATGCAGATGTCCTGCCACTCTCCATGGCCCTGCCTCTGGCTCATCTCTTTCTTTCACGGGTTGGGTGACAGCCTTTGTCCCAACAGCTCATGGAGCAAGCTCTCAGCTCTCCCGTTCTCCCAGGACTGTCTCTGACACATCCTGGGTGTCCCATCTTCAGCTCTCACTTACATGAAAAACAGCAAACTCCCAGTGACTTCCATAGCCTTCTTGATTATCCATCTCTGTGCCCACTTCTCTGAAGTGGCCTAACAATACACAATCTCCCTGCAGCAAACCGGGCAGCCAAAGGCCTGAGCAGAGCCTAAGGAAACCTCTGAGGCTAATGCAACATACACTAGAGAGAGTCCTGCCCAGGTCAACCTCACCTCTACCTTAATTCTGAACTCAGCTTTTAATATGTTCTCCTTAGGATGCAGATGAAGCATTTAAGTGCCTTGGCTCTCCTGATGCTGGACAACACACACACAAAATAGTGGGGATTGGTCATGACAGGTTTGCTCGGACAGCCGCCTGCCTCCGATTCTCCTTCTCTGATGTCTTTCTGCACACAAACACGTACCAAACATGAAAGCAGCAGTCGACAGAGACATCCGGACGTATCCAGACTCTACTAACAATCAGTGTCTCGGGCAGGCAGTCAATCCAAACAAGTTCTCCATTTGTCTAGCTATTGCCTGGCTGCACTTCTGTACATTTGTAAGTGTTTACACTGAACTAGCTTCTGCCATTTCTGTCTCTGGTTGCTGGAATTAAATTCCCAGCACTGTCAAGTCTGATCTGGTGCACGCCTCCCTGGGACACACGAGTGCAAGAAGTTCTCTCCAAAGACCACAGTGCCAAGAAGAAAGCTGGAAACATCCACTGGATGTGTTATCTCTGTGCACGAGACACCGGGTCACTGAACTACAGCCCAGTGACTTCGAGTGAGCACAATGCAAACCAGCAAGACTAGCAGACAGAAGGAATGTGAGTGTGGGATGTGGTCTATGGGCAGGAATGATGTGGAGTGATGACTTCACACTGGACAGGCAGGGACCTGGGAGCCCCGGCAGAGAAGGTACAAGGGCAATGAGTGGTCACAGTGCTTGATGGCTCCATTGGAGCAGTTAGATCACGGAGGAAGGACTGTTTCCATTGCTCCACACTGGGGCAAGACCTCATGTGAACACAGCATGCCAGCCACCTGGGCTTCTCATTCCACAGCTGGTCTCTCTTAGGCTGCCTCCATCGAATGTCTGCCCTACAGCTTCCTTCACTTGCACTGTGTGGTCTCCTGCATGTGGGGCTGGTTACAGGGCAGTCAATCAGAGGTAGCCAAAGGAGGAAGATACCTGCACACAATTAAAGAGGATGAAAACAGCCTCTTCAGCTAGCTTGAATTCCTGCCAAAATCAACAAGAGCTATTTGGTCTCCAAGGAGAAATTTTATTGCCCAAAGACAGAGAGACAGGGAATGGGATTTTCTTGTGGCACAGGAAGATGGAGACCCACAGGATGTATTTTTAATATCGCCATGGAATTAATCTGAAAAAAAAATCCAGACAAGCATTTGTCCACTCAATGAAGACCATCAGTGACAACCTCCCTTGAGTTTCAGCTGCTGCTGGGACACAGCACGTGCTGAGCTGTGGGACTGGGACCTGCGGGCAGCTAGGAGGTATTTCTTAAGTGCATTTGCTCTACTGGCTGGCTAACTATATGGAGCACATGGGGGTATTTCGTGCCTGTTTTCATGTCTTGGAAGCCTCTGATTAGAGACACATTTTGAAGCCTGAAGATCCAAGTCCAGCAGAACAAATTACTGCTGGAGCTCTGGCTGCTGAGTGATACCTAGCATCCTGTTTGGAGAAAAGGAAAGGAGATGCAGAGATTTTGCAGCCATTTGTAGACTAACCAAAGTGTTAAGCATCACCTTCTGCTTCCTAATGGGGGAGACCACAGAGAGACAGGGTAGGAAACGGGGAGACTGGTGTGGGATGGGGAGGAGAAAGCAATGACTGCGGATGTGAAGGTCAGGGACAATATGGCGAGGGCTGAGGCCTATCTGGGGCATTTCTTTGTTTGTGCTGAACTGGAGACCCTGTGGTGACCCCCATACCACATGTGCCCATGGCTCCCTTGGGGTCGGCATATGGATGAGGTCAGGCAAGCAGCAGCATGGCCATAGCAGAGCCATGAAGAGCCTGAAGATGATAGCAATCAGAGTTCCTCAGATCTGCGCTGGGTTCCAGGATGCTGACAGCCTTGTCTGTGATTGTGAGGAATTTGGCTCCAGCTAGCCCTACCCCTAGCTGTGGAGGAACCAAACTGAGGGAGGACAACGAGATGCAAACAGCTCTTGCGAGCGTGTGTATGAGCAGTTGGGACAACCTCTGGGCAGAGCTAGAAGGCAGCAACATCACGCTTGCACAAAACCTGCCACCCTGGACACCTCCACTCTCAGCCTCCTAGGCCATGGTGTCTGTCTGCTTTAGTCCTTTGATCCAGTGAAGGCATGTGAACAAGCAGCCTGGCAGTGATGAAAGGGGGCAGGCAGGCAGAACAGAGGTGTGCAGCTCCCTGCCTGCATTGCACTGGACACGTGCACCCTGCCCTGCACCGCACTTGGTCAGCTCTGGCTGCCGGAGCCACTGTGCCCATGGGCTGCCTCCCCCCAGCCAGGAGCCCTTCAGCACAGCCTCTCTACCACAACACAGGATGAGGCCACAGCACGAGGGGCTGTGCCCGTCACGGAGCACCCTGAACAAAGCAGATGAGGAATCCCCATCTCCTGCTGGATCAGTCCGTCCAGCTCCCAAGCACAGTAGAAACAGAGCTGGACGCCCATGCCTCTGGAATGGACCGTGGGTGCGCTCCTGCCAATTGTTTGATGTAGTGTTATTTCCAGAGCCCCTGCCAAGCCCGTGTCGGGCCCAGAGCAAGCCCGTAACTCTATAGGGCCGAGTCTGCAGCCTCCTCCACCAATCTAGGACTGCCCCTTCTAAAAGCACGGCTGCTCTTTTCCTGTTTCTCCCTCTGAGAGGGGCTAGCATGGCAGGAATTGCTGACTGTGCTGGAGCTTCGCAGGGGCAGCCTAGGGAGAAAAAGCTGGGCCTGGACCCAGGACGCAAACCAAAGTGGTGCTTTAGGGTGCATGGGCTGGGGTGGAAGCCAGCACGGCCCTGCAGACTGCCTTGGACACACTGCCCATCCCTGAGGTCCTCGGGCACGGGCAGGGGACCCACAGCTCTGCTCTGTGCCTCCTCGGCTGCCACCAGGCAGCCCGGGCATTTTTGCTTGCCGATGGTGCTGGCCATCGCTCTCATTGTCCCGGCCTGCGGCAGTACTCACCTGGCCGGGGCGGACAGGCCAGGCACCAGTCTGCACCCCAGAAAAGCCCCACGCTGCCACAGCAGTCCTCCAGCTTGGTCAGCCCTGGCAGGGGGTTGGTGCACTGCAGAGAGAGGAGCAGAGGATCAGAAATTTGTGGGACAGGGAGGGGATGTGCGCGACCGTCTGCTGCGGGTGGCTGGTGCAGCAGCAGCAAAGCCAGCATGGGGAATGACAGTTTGGAGTCAGAGGCTGGCACAGCCCTCTCGGCACAGCTCCGCACTGTGGGATGTGGATTAAGACAGTAAACAGTTGTGCAGACAGAAAAACACAAGACTCCCTCAACCGCACCCCTCAGAGGGGAAAGGGACATCAAACCGAGCAGGAGATGAACCAGAGATGATATCACCCAGCAAAGCCCTGGGATCAGCCCCATGCCTGGCTGATTAGCCAGTGAAATGGGTGCACCACTCAAGCCCAGCAGGAGCTTGATGTCAGGCACTTTCCTCTGCTTTAATAAGCCTCTCCTTCCCCCCTCCCTTGCCCCCCCGGCAAGGGCCTCTGGATTACAGGCTTCCCCGATAGAGTGGAGCCGCTGTGGCCCACAGGCCGGAGCTGGCCCTGGTCCAGGTGTGTGTGGCCGCCTGCCCAGTGCTCACATGCCGATCGGCTCGGCTGCGGCGGAGCTGGGAGAAGCAAGCGCTCCCCGCTGGGCTCCTCACCCTCTCCTGGGCACGCCATCACCCTGGCTGAGTGAGGTGCGAACGCTGCAAGGGTACCCCCTACCGACCCCCCTACCCCCCCCAGAGCATTTCCTGCAGCATCTCTGGAGATCCATGAGCATCTCCATGCACCATCATCCACTCCTGGGGCAGAGACCTGCTGTGTCCCCACAGAGGAGCTTTTCCAGCCCCAGGGGCTGATCTCATTTACTGTTGGGAATGGCTGAGAACATATCCTGCTAGAAATGGCGGGATGATGGAGCGACTGAAAGGACAGCACAGGAACTGGGAGCAGCCCTCGAGAAAGGGCATGGGGAAGTAGGGAGGGGGCTAGCTCCCAGGCTGCCCATCAGGGTGAGACCTCACTGGGCACGAGCTGCTCCGGGAAGCTCACAGGTGTTCCTGTGGGTGCCAAAAACATCCAATGCTTTTCCAGTGATGCAAGAGAAACACATGGGGCAAGACAAAATAAGAAATCACGATGACTGTGGGACAGGGGTGAGAAAGCCCCTCACGTGCATTTGCTTCCCAAGCCCCAGCCAAGCTGCCCAGAAAGGCATCGTTCCATGGAAATCAGACTTTCATTTATCGTCTGAGAGGGAAAGGAATTTTCCTATGTTTTATACATTTCCTACAATAATCGCAGAGCGTGCCTATAAATGTTGCTATAAATAGGGCACTCTTTTTAAACGAGACTGTGTGTGAAAGCCATCAAGTCTGGGCTGCGCTGCCCCAGGGCACAGCCTGGTCAGGGCAAGGCAGTGAGGCCTCCCTGCGGGGCCAAACCACAGGATTTTCTTCCCAAGTACTAACACATTGCTGCCTGTGACCTCAGCACCTGGGTGATGCCCATGCTGATGCTGAACAATTGAAAGGCTATCCTTCCTGCCCCATAAGCCAATGCACCCACACTCCAGAGTAAGAAACGTATCTACACATACACCAGCACTCGAATGGGTGACCTCTTACCTGCCCATGGAGAGCCTCCCGAAAGCACCTCCCCAGCAGCCCTGGTGCTCTCTGCTGCTGCTGGCTGCTCTCTGTGGCAATGCTGTTGCTGTTCCCGTGGGCATGGGTGTACCAGGGCATGGCAGACAGCTGAGGCACCAGGACTGCCTCCACGCTGTTCTCCTCAGACACCTCTGCATCGCCCCGCACTCTGGCCACCTGGTGAATCTGCACAGTGGCTTCTGGAGGGTGGTTGATGTGGACATTCACCAGGGAAGGGTTTAGGGAAGCTGGAAGATGAGTTTATACAACAGCTGTGACAATCTGGCAACAATTTGGCACCCAAAGAGCATCGTATCATCAACAAAGTCACAAAAGGAGGACAGACAGAATGACCCCAACAAGGAATCTAGTAAAGGAAGACTGCATCTAAGAGAAGATACTTCTCTGCCCAAAACCTGGACAAACCTATCGAAAACTTCCCCCAGCAGCCTGAGCCCTTTGGAAACCAGGGAAACCACTTTTGTAACAACAGGGCCTGAAAAGGCAAGTGTAGGAGGCAGTGGCCTCCTTGGGCCTGTGAATGAAGATCTGAGGCGCACCCAAGGAGAAGGAGGAGAATGCAGGGTCTGGAGTCACCAGCCACGCTCACCCAGCTGGTTGGACAAGGGCAGGGTGTACGTGGAGTGCTTCATGGGGCTGCCAGCCAGGGTCTTTGGGGCTCTTCCTCCTTGCTTCTTCTCCAGAGAGGGAACAGGCAGGTGGCAAAACTTCCCCGTGGAGTTGGAGGGGCACCAGCACTCATCCCGGCCCACACAGCGCCCTCCATTTAGGCAGGGGATCTGGCAGAAGTCTGCAAGGTAAAGAGAGGAGAGAGGCCCTGCTTAGCAAGACACTGACACACTGCCTCTAGCCAAGGGGCGGCTGGGGAAGGCCAGGCAGCTGTATCTGTGCCAGCACTAGTGCCATGGTCCTCAAGGAGCAGGTCCAGCTCTGGGCTGGGGTCAGCACTGCAGCCTGGAGGCAGCCTGGGGTCCCTGCTCTGCACCACCATCTTGCCCAAGCTCTGCTCAGGAATGGAGTAATGGGTTGAAGATGATGGGCTCTGGGACCACAGCCAGCCTGAGTCACCCGCACTCTGCGGGACAGCCCCCCACAGCCCAGGTTGTGTTGCTGGCACAGGAGGATTCCTCGGAGTGGGACAGGAGCTATGGCAGCTGCATGAGGCCAAGTCAGCACAATTCCTTCTCTCCTGCATCCCCCCTTCCCCACTTGGCAGGGTTTTTACTCCCAGCCCAGAAGAGAGCTCGGCAGGGATGGGAGATGCAGAAGGAGAAAACAGGCAGAGAGCCACATCCTCAGAGCCTGTCTCCTGGCCAGCCCTGGCCCTGCAAGCAGCTCAAGTGGGAGAAGTGTGGAGTGGGACAAAAGAATCGGGAGCAATTCATCTGCACAGACTCAGGAAACACATCCACAGATGAAACCAAAGTCATGGCTTTTCTGGCCTCATCAGATGCCTGCAGCAACCCAGAGCATCCCTCAGTGCAAGCAACACTCAAGCAAGGCATGGGATTCCCTGACACATCATCCTGACTCATTTCAGCATGAGCTGCAACGCTGCTGCTGCACATCCCTGGATGGCTTGTCAGGTTCTTGTCAGGTTCATGCCAGGGGCTGAGCTCCCACTCTGCTCCAAGTTCATTTGCTCAAGCCCAGCAACCAGTTTTTGGACTGGTTTGGACCATCTTTGGACTCAGATGAAGGCAGAAATTCCCATGACCCCTGCATCAATTGGTGTCCACAACAGCCAGACTTTGCATCCTCCCACTGTTACACGAATGTGAGAGTTAAACAGGCTTCCAGATGTTAAGTCCCACCAGGTCCTGCAGGCTGCTCCCACCAACTGGCTCCAAGAGGATGCGCCCAACCCACTACTGGGCATCCCAGTGACCTGATGAGCAATCCCAGCAGCAATAAAAGGTGAGCAAATGTTTCAGCAAGCCTGTTTATAAGAACAGCTTGCAACCTGCAGCCAGCTCTCCTGGCTGCCACGTGAGTGAAAGGAGAGAACAGGAGGAAATTAGGTGATGAAAGTCAGCCCCAAGACTGGATGCCAACAAAAGCAGTGAGCTGGCTCTGACAAGGAGGGGGTGGTGAGGCTTGGCTGCAGGCCTGACTCAAACACACGCACCCCCTCTACCTGGGGTGTCATGGAAACAGAAGTGGCTTGCCCAGGAAAATAGAGCAATAAGGCAAGGTCTGTCTTTCTCCTCCAGAGACAAGTAAGCCCCAAGGACCCCAGGAGACATCTTCCAAGGCACTGAGAGGCCATCTCTTCCCATCACTACAGCAGCCCAAGCTCTCAGTCTGTAAAGGCAGGGAAGGCAGAAGGAGGAGAGTGGGGAAGCAGGAAAGAAGGCGGGCTGGAGCCTCTGGGTGCTCACAGATGCGGAAGCCAGATTTGGGATCGTGGTCGTGCCCTCCTTGGCTATAGAGAGTGGTGGTGTCTCCTTTCTCACAGCTGTTGTAGCAGCGCCCGCTCCGGCACGTCTGTTTGCAGATGGTGGGTGTGAAGACGATTTTTATCTTCCTAATCTTCTCTGTCAGGTTGGCCCCTATGAAAGAAAAGGACAGTGCTAAGTGGAAACAGCATCTTGAGGCCATGGGGCTGGTAATTCACAGCTCAAGCTCCAAAGCATTCTCAGAGCAGGGAGAAGTCTGTGTCCCTCCGCAGGGCAGTGTGTCTCTTTGCCCCTTGCTCACTCCAGCCTGCCCTCTGCTCCTGATGCTCTTAGGATCAGTAAGGGTTTGTCAATGCATGAAAAATGGCAAGCAGCATGCTCTGCCTGCTCATCTGGGAGTGGCACAACTCTCTATGAAGGGACATACAAGGACTAACTCCAGTATAAAGGGTGTTTTTCTGCTTTGGGCAATATTCCTTCTACAGCCATGTCAGCAGCCAGGAGACTGGCTGCCCTTAAACCACTGGAAGACTTCCCACATGAACAGACACACCGGTATCCATGAAAGAGAGTACAGGGCTTGAGAAAACCAGTATCTCCCTACAGGTGTCCCCTGGCTTCCTGCAGTTACTTGTGGTCCCCTTCTGGACCCTCACCAATCCTCACATTAGATACATGGGGAAATCACACTCAGAGCTCTCGGGGGCTTGCAGAAAACATGCAACAGACAGAACTGTTGTTTAACCATGAACCAGCTGGCTTGACACCAGAGCCCTCCATCAGAGCCCACCAACACAGCCGTCTCTGTGGGTGCCTCCCTTGCTGTGCTCAACCCCCACTATCCCATTCAATTCCCACTTTCAGATCACAGCTTAACTTAGGCTCACTGTCCTACTCAGAAGGGCTAAGATGCCACACGGTGCCTCGTTGGGGAATCATGGCTTCCGGGGGAGCCCAGCTGCAGAAGACAACTTGCATCTGTCCTAGCCGTGGAGGTGCTGAGGCTCAGCAGCCTGGCGTGATCCCTGCTCATGTCAGAAGGCACCATGGGGGCAGCCAAAGGGAAGAACTAGATGCTGGTTGCACAATCTGACCTCAAGGGCTGCTCAGATTGAGGAGTAAGCTCGGAGACACCATTCCTACAGACTGAGGCAATCCCCCTGACTGAGGCACCATGCTGGGGTGATGTTCAACACCCCTGGGAGGCATCTGTCACATCCCCCTGGCTTCTCTCTCCTGCTGTCAGCATTTTGCTTCCCTGATTTGTCCTCCTTTGGTAGGGTCTCTTTCTTCGTCAAGCTCAGCAATACCCACACTGACCTTCCCTTTCCATCTGATCCAGCAACACAATCCTGGGAGTCAGGTTTTCTTGGGGATCCCCACCTCACACTATTGCCCTTCCCCATGACACCTCTGAAACAGTGACAGCCCTGGAGGCCTTACCCCTTTCAGACACAGTGTGCTCCTGGGAAACCACGTGAGGCCCAGAGCTGCTCTGCTCATGTCCATTCCCATTGGGAAGTGCATTAGAGGTGAGCTGGCCATTGCTGGCTGGGTAGCGCTGGACTGTCCGTGAGGGCCCTGTGTGCTGGGGGCGGACAGGAGAGCCAATTCTGCTCTGAGTCCTGTGGAAGAGAAAAAGTGAATCAATACTTCTCACGAGTAACTGCACTGACCCACAATGCCCGGCCACCGGCATACCCTGTGGTAACCTTCACTGCCAAACTGCCTGAACCCTAACCTGGACACAGAGCTCTGCCTACCTGAGCGAGGTCCCACTCCTCACCTGCTTTCAGTCATCATGATGGCACCATTTCACTCTAGGGACCATGCCCCATGCTCTGAGCCAGGCAGCATGGGTATCACCAAGATACCTTCTCTGTCCTTGTCACATCAAACTGCCCCACCACAGGGATGCCCCAGCTGCCTTGAAGAACCTTGGCTGCCCGTCATACTCAAGGGCTGCTTCTTCCCCCACCACATCCCTCCCCCGGCAAACACAAGCAGCTCCAAATAAACTTGTTCTTATGTTCTTTCATAGGATCTACCTTCTCTCCACAAAAGCAGCACTGAAAAACCACCAAGGCAGTCAGAAGAGAAGACACACCAAGCAAATGAACAAAACTTGGCCCATGAGCATCACAAACAAGAGAGAATGACCAAGAACTCAAGCCTGTAAGCAGAGTTATAACTTTCTGCAGTAAGTGCATTTATGGCTTCTGGTGTTTCCTGGGGACTAAGCATGGAGAAGCCATCCAGCTCATAAGGTCACACTTCTTACACCATGGAGACTGCTGGGCATTAATGCACTCTTTGCATTAAACCAGAGAAACAGCAGATCTTGCTTTAATGCCCTTGCTCCCATTCCCTTTTACTAAATGGCAGCACTAAGCCCCCAAGAGGGTGCTCTGTGCTTAGCAGCAAATGCCTCCCTGACTCTAACCTGCACTACCTATAAGGAAGAAGGCCTTGGTACCCCAGGGACCAAAACAGATGGCTGCCCATGTGCCCCTTGAGTTTCTTTGAAAGTCCCAGCTTGGACTGCTCAGCAACCTAACCCTTAAGTACTGACAGGTTTTCTGCATACCCTATCCAACACCTCCATCTCTGACTGAATGGCTGGGGCAAAGAGGCTAGCTCTGTCCCACCAAACTGCCCAGAGAGGTCCCTCCCATTTTACATTTTTTACCATCTTCCCTGTGAGAGTCAGCACAGGGGAGGTGTTACTGTGTCTACAGGGAATACAGATTTCTAAACCCAACAAGACTGGATGATCCAACAAGAGTTGGCTGACAGCAGATCTGGCTTACTGACATTCCTGGCTTGGAATAACAGTAAGATGTGGGGAGATGGAAAGGGAGCTAATGCTGTGCTGGTGTTCAAACAGGTCAAGCACAATACACAAGGTAACTGTCAGCCAGCGAGCCCGAAATCAGCCCTGAACAACACAATGGAAAAGATGACGCAGAGGTCAATAATTGGGGAACTAAAGGGAAGGAGTACAGAAGTGAGGTCAAATCAATGGGGTATATGCAGAATCACTCTTGTCAAAGGAGTCTGGTTGCATAACTTGATAGAAATTACACACATGCACACCTACAGGCTGAGAGCCCATGCTATTTGATAAAAAACAATAAACAGGGCAGTACAATGTCAATCAGGCACATGTGAAATGAATAACAAACTGGCTGTGTGACAGAACACAAGACGCAGTTGTCACTGGGGAGGGAATTAGATGGGTTCCAGGATGATCGGTACGAGGCCTGGCACGATTCAAGGATTTCGTCTGGAAATAAATATTTTTATTTCGAAATAAACATACGATCGACATTGATAATGTGTGCTGCTGACACAAAAATTTGCAATGTGGTGTATCGTGATGAGAACAGAGCAATCACACAGAGCAGTTTGGATCACTGTGGAGGGCAAATCCATCCAAGCAATATGGGATTTTAATGGAGCCAAATGCAGAATTACACTTCTATGAAGAAGGAATGCAGGCAGCAGCTGCAGACAGGAGACGATCCTGGAAAACAGCAATTCTGAAAAGATTTCTGGGGTAATGACGAGCAGCTAAGTATTAACTGTCAGTTCAATGCCCTGACATCAGGGCAGTGGAAAACTGCAAGAATAGGGTGGTATTTTTGCCTCCCTACACATCCTCATCCCAGCAGGGTGTATGTATTTTAAAATAGCACATCTAGCTCTGATGTGAAGTATGTCACATCTTCTAAGGGATGTTGAAAACTAGAGACGATATGGAAAAAAAAAATAAAAAATTGGAGGGCTGATGAAATGCCTTTCTGTAAGAAACCTAAAGTATTCCATCTCTTAAATTTAGCGAAGAGAAGATGAAGAGGTACTCTGATTACAGGGCACAGGTTTCTCCACAGGGACAAAACACCAGGTGTAAAGAGCCTTGTAATCTAACCAAGAAAAGCAAATCATGAAACAATATCTGCGAAACAAAGCCAAATGATTCCCTACTACAAGTCATGCCCACATGCAGCAGTATAGCCGTTTTCCTTTTGCAGAATCACCCCTGGATTCCTCAACTCCCCATACCATTGCTTCAGGAGAGGAAAATGTGCCACTGGGAAATACCACTGCAACAGTGCAAATATAACTAAATAAAGATGCATAATTTGTGCTGTCCTGGAGGTGATTTTAGATATCTATTGATTTATTGTTTCTGTATTTGATCTGTAGAAATGCAAGAATGAATGGTTTTATCCCACAGACAGGAGTCCCTGGTGCAGATACTCATTACCTAATTGGTTCTAATACAAGAAAACCTTGAAAATGAGGGCTGAGCTGCTGGGAGGAGTACTGAGAAGCAGCAGCACAGGTAAGCCATGCAGCTGGACAAACACCCAGCTTTGCAGGCTGAAGATTCATACACTGTTTGAAGTCTGGCTACAGGTCACTCAGGGATGGAGACAGAACAAGTGGGATTGGTCAAAGAGCACAGATGGATCACAAAATTACCACCTGCTGATAAAAATCTTTGTTGTCTTGTAAAATCAAGATGCAAACTAGGATGAGGACAGCAAACAGCACTTGTTTTTCAATGATCGGCAAGACTAATCAAAATAACTGCAGAGAAGTGCATTTTACATCAGCCCTACCTCAGTCCCTATCAGCCTCTTTCAGAAGCTCTCCTGAGATACTGCATAGTACCACCTACCCCTGATGGCCACAGGAGCCAAGCGTGACCTGCCCACACATTCCTGAGCTACTAATTCAGCCCTGCTGCTAACAAAGGATCTTCTGATGCCTGCTACCTACCACTTTTTTACCTGGTGTGCTACTGCTGGTTTTGTTAGTGTCAAAGGAAAAGCTGTATGGAGCTTTAAGGAGGCTAGGTAAGAGCTACCAAGACCTGGAAGCTCAGGCACATGTGTTCTCTGATGACAGACCCTAAGCATAGTCCTATGGGTGAATGTGGCTGGGGTTCCAAGCTTTTACTGCATATATGGAAGCACCCAAGGAAAAGAAGTGAGAGTTCCTTAGCCCAGCAACACTAACTGTCCTAGTGCTGGTCACTTGAGGGCAATTTCAGCCCCAAGTTCTGAAGAGTTACTGGGTAAAGGTGACCAGTGGCAGAAGACAGGGAAATATCAGCTCCTGTGCTTGAAAATACCCACATCCTATCTGTCCTTGAGGAAGGGAACATGCTACATGCAAGTGGCAGGGCTTGGCTGGGCACTAACAATTGCCTGCCTGAAGGAATTCCATGACTTGGCTTTAGGGACAATTCCTGTCATTCCCAGGATTATCACATTTTGTAAAAAGAAACCTGAAAAAACAACATACGAAGAGGTTTAAATAAAATAATAATTAGCATTTCAGTTACCAAAAGAAAAAAAAAAAAGAAAGGATTATATGCACTTACTGTGAGGGGCAGTGCCAACTTCACAAAGGAAAAATGATGGAGGAACATTACTCCATGACATGCAACACTTGAGGAAGAGCCATCCTACTGGGATCCTGTTGGCAAAGCATCCCAGTGTGTGCCGCAGTGGGGGGAGGCAGATTTGCTTTGAATTAATTTGTTTGGTTGGTTCTATTCGAGGCAGATGAGCTCTGGGATTTGTGGACTGAGTTGAGTAACACCATCCTACCCCAGGCCACAGAAATCAATGGCAAAAGCATCTTTCCATCTCATTTTGTCAGTCCCAATCCATCCCCAAGTCACGCCAAGCAGCTGGCTCATGGTCAGGGAATACAAAACATAGCTTTTCCCTTCCAGACCTTCAGTGTTAGTCTCTGCTGGGCAGAGGGGGACTGGCTTGCTTGGAGGGTCTCAGGAATTGAACCTGAGCTCACCACATCAGTACACACCTGGCCAGAAGGCACCAGCAACCTCTAACCATTTGGTGGATTTTAGTATGTTTGGCTGGAGCTTGTCCAGTTCCCAGGTACCTGCATTGCCTCAAGTTCTCTCACTGGTGTGGTTGTGCTAGGGGTAATAGTAAGGATGGAAAATAGATGCAGTGGCTCCAAGTAAGCAGACTGGAGAACTGTCTGTGCCTCCACTGCTCAAAAAAGAGGCACTGAAGGGACAGAAGAGGTTGACACCTCAAGCACTGTGTTCCAGGACTGTTGAAGTCCCAAGGCTTCACATTGATTCAGCCTTAGCCTCCCTCAGCACAGCATTACTCAGTTCCACTCTACCAGCCAGGCACATGGCCAGCACAGATCTCTGCAAAGAGGCAGTGGTCTCTTCCTTTATGGCAACCACCTGCCAAGCAGCTGGTTTCCCTGTTCTTCATCTGTCAGAGCTGCTGACAGCTTTCTCCATGTCAGGCACAGCCTGTGGGGCAAAACCAGCATGCAGATGCCTAGGACCCCTCTCCTTCTAGGCTGTGCTGGAGTACTCACCTCTGTGGTGTCAGGCTAACAGCAGCAACAGCCATGGGGAAAACCCTGGTCAAGGAGGTGGAGGGAGCAGCATTCTTCCAGTAGAATAGATGTGTGTGCTCCTGCTGATCTTTACCAGACTGATGTCTGAAAGATCACTGGCACATGGACAGTTTCGCTCCTACAGGCATTAGGCGCTAATCAAAATGAAAAGATATTCGAGATGGGACGGAGCTGTGTAGACAGACTGATCCACATCTGCAACAGTAGATTACTACCCACCAGACTACCCGACAAGCACTTTTAGCTGCCCTCTTCTGAGGCACAGATCGAGGACCTGGACTCCTCGTAAGCCCCCAAGGACACATGCCAGGAGAAACAATGGAGACCTGGTCCCTTACATTTTAATGTGACACATACCTGCACGATCCAAATGACACCTGTATGACATCTAACAAGGGACATCCACACCTGCCACTGCATCTCTGTCTATGTATAAACGCTTTATTTTAAATAGGCTTGGTTACCGGTTACACTCTGCTCTATATTTACTTTGGAGACAGAAGGCCAGAGGAAGTACAAACATGTTGTATTCCCTGGATATAATGGTTCTCCTGCCCAGTCCCACCTGAACCTGCAAGGTGTCTGTTCCTTGCCCAGAGGAGGTGAGGGGTATCTCTCACCCTGCTGAAGGCAGCAGGCAGAAGGCTGAGCTGGCAGGCTCCCAGCAACCACACAGATGAATGTGAGGACCTCTGTTTTCTAAATCAACCATGGTTTTTCTTTAAGCCTGCAATTTCAAGACTAGGTACACAGAACCACCATAACCAAGTCTAAATCACCGACAACATGGGTTCCAGAAAACAATACTGGTTTTCTAACTCACTGTATATAGAAAGCATTTTTTCAAATCTCTCATCATCTTTTATGATCTATAGTTTTCTGGGTAAGCGAAAGCTCATGGAATCCAGGTGGGCATACAGCTGTGGCTTCTCTTAGTGACCTAAGGCCAGGCATCCTCCTCGTGGCTGGAGGCAAAGGTGGCAAACTCTTCAAAGCACTTCTCTCTCCCCAGCAGCAACACCTCAGCCTTTCCTGGATTTAGCTTCTATGAACCG
>NW_009934985.1:40774-55587 GCF_000696875.1 Nestor notabilis
GACTTTGGCCAGATCACCAGTGAGCTGGGAAACGGTCTTTTTTGTGTTTGTGTGAAGGAAATGCAGAGCCAAGTGCCAGAGGAGTATTACTGAGTTTTCATCCAGCCTGCCTCACCCTCTCCCCAGCCGAAGCCTGAATGACCATAGCAGGGTGTATGGCCCAAGGCACTGGGAGGCAGTGAATCCTGGACAGTGTGGTCAGCAGGGAGGGGCAGTAACCCCAGGCAAGAAAGGTTGGTCAGATGAGAATTGGAAAGTAACTTTTGCAGCTGGAAACAAATTTGCACCCTGCTGAGCATGAGGAAGAGATGATAGAGACCATGGAGACCTAAGGACTAATCCCCATGAGGGCAGCAACAGAATGGGACAGCACTGGCCAAAACAAAGCTGAAATGAGCGGCCCTCAGAAAAGAAACCATCTTCCCAGGGTCCAGCCACCTCCATCTCAGGGCCTGAGCTCAACAAGCTCCATTCCTCCAAACATAACCAGCAGGATGACTGGGATGCAACTGCTGCCTCCAGCCACCCGGAGAGGCAGCGGGGCTGGGACCAGGGTCCCACGGAGGGGAGCTGCTGCAGCACGGGTAAGGCCACCCCAGCTCCTCCACCCTCTGCCTGCTCGCACAGCTCCAAGGAGAGGGCTCAGCCAGGACAGGGGCTGAGTCATGCTCAGCCCCTGATAACCAGCCAGGACAACAGGCGGGTTCTCCTCTAGTTTTTAAACGCAGAACAATGCACCCGGTGTCTGTCTTGTCCGTCTGCCTGTCCCTTTGGCTAGATGCCCTCCCCACTCGGGGCCGCTGGGACCAAAATCAGTGATTCACTTCCCCCTTTGTAATGCTCGGCAGTTGCTGATTTTCCACTAAAGCACCACAGAAGAATGGGCAGCCTCAACACCAGCGTCTGTGTCTACAGGGGAGAGAGAAGCAGCCAGCCTTGGAAGCAGCAAATTGACCACAGACCAGAAACTTCCCCTTTCTTGGACTCTGCACAGGTTCCTCAGCAGGCAGACAGGATTCATGGCTCAGTCTGCAGGCCCCGGAGCACAGGAGAGGCATAGCTTAGAAAGCACTCAAGTTTATTATCAATTAGCTCACAAACATGCTGACAAGGATGACAGCTCTGTTAGGACTCAGGGAGGAGGGGGGAAAACGCACCATACAAGGCACCTGACTTTAAGCCCACCCACATTATGACCATAATTCCTGGCTCAGTTTATCATCCCCATGAGCAGCAGAGATAGCTCTGAAACGTGCCTGCTTCAGGCTTCCCACTGTCCCTCCTGTGGCTGCCTTTAGCCTTGGTACCCCCCATGCAAATCAGGGAGACAAAAAAGTCCAAAGGCCCCTGCTCCCCAAAGTCTGGCGGAAGGCAAGGGAAGTTCTCCTGCCCAGAACGGGCCACCTACCTCTTCCAGGCAGGAGACCTTCCGAGCTGAGCCAAGTAGGACCTGTGTACCACGAAGGCCACAGGAATGACCACTGGGTACCTTCATGCCCAATTCACTTGCAACCAGACCTCATGCCAGATGAGACACCAGACACCTGGACCATCATGGGGACATCAAGGTGAGTGGCAACCCTACTGCTTACCACAACAGAGCTCAACTTCCAAGGTGTCTCCTTGTATGTTCACCTCACAGTGCTACAGGCACAGCTCACAGAGTCAGATCACAGGGCAAGCAGGAAGGGAGTCATCCACATCCTTCCTTCCCTGCAAGACCTGAGGAGCACCTGAAGGCAGAGGTGCCACTGGCAACACCCTTTGCCTTGGGCACAGAAAGCACTGCCAAAGGGGGGCTGCACAGGCGTGAATGCAGCGTGTCAGGCTCCCTGCCCCACATGCACACTCAATGCTGCTGGACTGACAGGGCTCTCTTGCCACAGCTAGCACAGGGCTGTCACAGAGCCCACACGGCTCTTGCTTTGGGCTCTCTCCTATGCCATCTTGCAGTGGTAACTTCTCCCTGCTGTGCCTGACACACATGCCAATGGCTGGCCAAGGTTTCTTTGGCTCTCTTGTGCTACAAACTGCAACAACAGAAGTGCAAGTCTGTGGGACAGTAAAGTCACAGGGTGTCTGCCCTATGCCACCAAGCTCAGTCCCTCCACCACCACCACCCTGGCATCTTCCCTCCTCTGGCCCCCAACGCAGTGCTGGTGGTGTAGAGCCACCCTAACTGGCTCCAGCCTGCAGTGTAGTGCATCAGAACAAAGACAGAGAAGGAGATGGGCTGTGAAGTCTACTTTTCTCTGCTCAGGAGTTACAAGACACTGCGTAAGTGACCCTCTCTAAACACAGAGACAGCTAACAGGTTCTTTTTAACCAGTCTCTGGGGGTCTAATTTGCTTCTTAGCCAAAGTGACTGCTCACACATCTCCACACAGCTCTTTGCTGACATTAAATGCCCTTCATGCCACCCGCCACTCTGGGAGTGCTCTTCTTTGCTTTCATGTATTAGGGAGTGAGCAACTGACTCTCTGGAAGAAGTCCAGCTCTCCAAGCATGGGAACAACACCTGCCTGGCCCAGCAAAGCTGCAGAAACATGCCCTGTGCAAGGCTATGACACTGGGCTGTCACCAGGAGCAGCAGATCGTGCTCCCAGCTGGATCCATCAGACCTTAGTGCTGATCCATGAATTGTCCAGAACTGTGATTTCCAAATGCCAAGCATGATGAAGTGCTGTTTGCAATCTGCCTGTCTCCAGAGCTGAAATGCAGGCTGGTGCCTCCCAGGAAAATCAAAATGCAGCCTACAACCCCTCCGAGATTCAAGTGAAGCCAGCAGAGGAACCAAGCCAGGCAACTGAATTACAAACGCCACATCTGGGCCAAACTCTGCACACTCCATAGACTAAACCAGGGATTTAGAGGGAGGCCAGGCGAGCTTCCACCCCCCTGGCAGAACCACCCAGCCTGGCCTGTGGTGTGTGCAGTGAGTGGTAGGAAAGATGGGTGGCTGCATGGCCCTCCTCTCCTCAGCACAGCTCCTTTGGGCTGAAGCAGTGAGAACGCTGCTCCAGTCAGCTCCCCTGCCTGCATGCACGGGATGGCGTTCAGCAGCAAAAACAGCCACAGCACTGCTGCCAGACACAGCCATACAGCTGCGCTCATGCCTTGGTGAGAAGAGACCCATCCAGATGTGTCTTAACAGCTGCCACACATGATGGTCTCTATCAATGCCACCGTCTTACTGCAAGTATCAACCCACAGCCACAGCTTTTGCCTCGTTGCAAAACCAGGCATAAGATGCTGGCACAGTTGGAGAGCTGGGCTGTCCACCAGGCAACGTGACCATCCCACAGAAGGTTCAGCCACCACCACCAGCCATGGCAGTGCCTCCTCTGCCCCTCTCCTCCTCCCTGTGCTCCCCAGCACAGTGAGCAGCAGCCCCTGCGTGGCAGGGGAAGGACGTGTATTTGGGGCAAAGGCATACAAGAGATGAGGACAGCACATCAACCTGCCCTTGTGCCCACAAGCACACCAAGCTCTCCAACCCAAAGAGCCCTCTGCCTCCACAAGACACAACTGTGAGCTGAGGACCCAGTCCCTGTCTAATGAAACCTGCTGCAGAGGCATCAGCCACCGAAAACCCCCCTGCCAGCTGCAGGGAGGTCACTCGTCTACCCCATACAGCAGGGAGAAAACAAGCACTCTTAGAGTTTCATCTCCATCTTGTTGACTAGAAACACTCCCTCCACCAGGCTGACAACTTCAAAGCCCTGAAAAAAC
Source organism: Nestor notabilis (assembly GCF_000696875.1). NCBI lineage: Eukaryota > Metazoa > Chordata > Aves > Psittaciformes > Psittacidae > Nestor > Nestor notabilis. The sequence goes on from NW_009934985.1 coordinate 44,507, forward strand.
ACTTCAGCCCATTCATCCTCACACCCACATGCACCCTGGGGAGTGGGGAGAGCCAGCTGCCTGCCCCTCGCTTTACATACGACATTGAGAGGGCAGGCAAGCCTCTCATCCCAGGCGCGCGAATGGGGTGAAGAGCTTGTGGCTGCCGACACACACAGCTGGCATGAGAGCAACAGGGTGGAGAAGAGATGTGTATTGTCCTCTCTTCTGGAGAAGGGGAGGCTTTTCATCTACAGCAGGAGGTGCTGGGAAGTCTCCCACTCACCCTGGGAACACTGTGGATCTAAGACATATCTTAAGCTAAAAGCATTGTTGAACACCCAGCAGGACTTGCCCTTTGAATCTATTAGCTTGATGTAGCTAGGTCTCCTCACATCTCTCCATCTCCAGCCACACATAGGATTCCCTCACCCACACTCAAGCCATGAGAGCTGTTTTGGGATGTGACATTTTTCTGCCCACTCTCAAAGTCTCAGCCCTGCTGAGGATCAATGAGCATCGCGGTGATTTCTATTCTCTACTGTTCTGCACTGGCTCCATCCCTCCAGTTGCTCACTAGCCAGAAGACCAGAGCCTGGGTAGCGACCAGGAGTGCTCCTGGCCACATATGCATGATGCCTGATAGCAAAGCCACTGCTCCAGGAGTACCATGACCATGAAATCTGCTCTCACATCTCTCCCACATGATCTTCAATATCCATGCCAAGGACCAGAAGGGAGAAGCAGGTTTCACAGCATCCCTGGTGGGAAGGGGTCCAGAGCAGGCAGAAAGGCTGCGCCTGCCTTGGCAGCACCTGGGCTCCAGCTCCTCAGCAATGCAGCTCCAAAGTACTGGAGAAGGCAAAGCTCCAGTGTCATTATCACCTGTCATTACATCCCTGGGAGAGTTTGGCACTTTGCTGTTGTAGAAAGCCTCATAGCTGAAAAATTAGCATGGCCACCCTGCCAAGGCTACAGGCAACCTAATACACCCTGTCTGCCCCCTCCAGATAGCCTCAGACTCCAAGTATGCTCCCCATCCTTCAAGGCCAGCGTTTGGCTCAGTTTTGCAGATGTGGGTCTGTTAACCATTCCCCTCAGCTCCCTCCCTCCCTCCTTTTGTAGTTCTCGGAATTCCTTCCAATTTGTCAAGATCTTTTCTGGCAATAAAGAATACCTTGACTCAGTGCAAGACCTCAGGGTGCACAGGAAAAAAACCCACAAGGCTCAGGTCTTTTGCCTCGAAGGTCCTAAGCACTGCCAGTCTCTCGTGTGCAGCTTCACTGCATATTACTCTCTGGTGCCTAATTTGCTATTCATTCCTACTCTGCAAAATCTCAGCCTCTCCTTCTTCCAGATTTCTTCCTCCCATGGAGGATTATTTTCCTTTGGCTGTAACAGATAATATTTTTCCAGCCTGAATCTCTTCTTAATTCCTTCTTAGTTTCTTCATGTCCCTGAAGAGAGTCTCCATGCAAGTGAGACAAAAATGAGGTGGTGCAGGGAGCTGGGTACCAATCCCACCCAGCACCAAGGACTCACGGCAGCATTTCTCAGGATGCTTCTGAAGAAAGGAGAGGAGAACAAGCATGTCTTATATGGAGACTTCTGCATCTCCATTTCAACTGTTTCAAACCAGCTTCAACTCACCCCTTTTGTGTTGCCAGCACTTGGTGATATATGGAAAACACTCAGAACCAGAGAGAACAGCTTTGATTTTGCTCAAGTACCAGCTTAAACCAAATAAGGCAGCATAGAGTCAGGTATGAGAAACTGCAGCATAATCCATATGCACAAGGGAGCTGAAAGCAAGCTGGATGACAATCCTAATTCAGGCATTAGGGAAAAACTCTCCAGCATTTGATCATGTGGCCTTAGCACTCTTCTAACATCATTCTTTTTTATACAACTGCTATATAAACTGTATTGTCATAAATGTCCCAAATGATACATGTATAGTATATAAAATAGACTATAAACTGGATTTTCTGTACTACCTAACCTACCACATGTGCAATGCAATTGCCCTGCACCCTGCTCTCTTGCATGTAGTATCACACTAAGCCAACAGTAGCATTTTTCTTTCAGTTAGAAGGAAAAGCGCATTTGAACTTTTTCTCCCAAATGCTAGAAGGTGAATTGAGCTATAGGAATGGCTCCCAAGGAGGTGCAGGAGAACCAGGCCTAATGTAAAGACCATATTTGGAATTTAAAAGGAGCCTGAAAAGCCAGCTATCCTCTTGCTGCTCTGAAGTGTATGCAACCCCCTAAAAAGTAAATACATAAAACACATAAACCAGAATGGTGCTGACAGCTTTAAAACACTAGAAAGTAGAGCAACTGTATCTGGTGCCAGGCTAGAGAAGGTCTATCATGTAATTTAAAAATAGAAGTATTTTTATGTAAGAAAAATGACATTTACGCTCCTCTTGCGTAGCTTGAGTTTCTCCTTTAGGTTTCCCAGCCAGCTTGCCAAGGGCGTTCAACTATGTCAAAGCAGGAGAGGGGCTGGGATCTGGAGCTTATGGAGATCTCATTGCCCTGAGTGGAATCTCTTCTCACTTATTCTCACATGGCCTGGCACCAGATTTTTAGCTTCAATTTTTTAACAAGGGCTCAGATATCTACTGAAAGCTGGCTCTGGATCAAGGAACGCAAATGCTTGGCCACCTTGTGAAAACTGTATTGCCAAAGGTAAGCACCTTAGTGCTGCAATTAGGGCTTACCTGCACCAGGGAAATGTGCCATTCAAGTAATAAGCATAAAGATGCCACAGTGGCATAGGCAAGGCTGTGGCACCAGTGGTTTATCCCAGGAATTCAGTGTCACCACACTATGGATTTTCTGGGCTGGTTCCATCCTGAGCAAAGTAGGAAACCTGCCACAGCCCCTGCCATGGGAATGCACTGACACTGGAGGGTTCTCCTCAGCCAGGGTCAGCTTTTATTTTCTCTGCTATTTGGGTAAAAATAAATTGTAACCTTCATAAATGTAAAGTGAGCAACAGTCATAATTGAGCAGAAGAACAGGAGGTGCGTTCAGTAGGTATGTGGCTAGTATAGACCTCCTCCTAGTACTATACGTACCCTGGACAAATAGTCCTGGACACTCAGCAGTAACCCAAGTAAGGCAGAAAAAAACTCCCCCTTTTCTCATAAATATGGAAAAGTTCAAAGCTGGCAAGACAGAAGGCTCCAGATCCTGCTTTAACAATTAAGACAAATCTGTCTCTTTGGAGCAGCATGTTTAAAAATCAAGTGATCTCACAATGAACTTTCATTTTATCTGCTAGTCGTCCGTGACAAACTGATCAAGCTGATTTTGCCAAGCCACAGTTCTCAATGTCATGTTTTTGGTGGCCACCTCAGGGTGGAGACCTTTACGTTCACCCATGGGCTCCACTCTCCTCTGCAAAGGACCATTCTAGATGTATGACTGCCACCAGAATGGAAGCTGGCTTCAGCCCATTTTCAAAAGGGGGCAAATACACTCTCTTCATCCAGCAACCTCTGCCACACACCCAAGATCCTGCTTTCTGCTTCCTCCCTGCTGTTCTCATCCTTAGCTTCCAGGAGAGACAATAGAGATTTTGACAGAGCCTCCCTGCTGGCATGAGGTTCCTGGTATCTCCAGGCCAGGAGTGCTTGCCACAACTCCTCAAGGGCTGTATATAGCCCTTCCTCTCATCAGGAAGGGAGGAGATGTCTCCTCTAGGGTGCTGAAGATCAGGAGTCAATGGGGCAGACATGTCACAACTCAGCCTCTTCCTTTTCCATCCTGAAAACACCAGGCAACTCCCAGCAACTGCCTTGCCTAAACAGAGCCCTCTCAGAGGAAGCTCCCTGTCCTGAAGCGCTTAGCTGCATTAAACTGTCTGCACAGTGTCTCAGCACCTTATACAACAGTTATGTCCTTTTACCTTGCCTGGGTTGATGGGAAAATGCTCTGCAGGTCCTAGTTATCTCTTCTTTTCTGTGAAGAAGAAGGATGCCTTGCTTCCCAGGACACACATCCCATCTGGGCAGCACGGCTCCCTTGCCTCGATGCCAGTTACAGATGTATATGTGGCACTCCTGCAGGGGGACCCGTGTCGGGTGGCAGTGGCAGGACCCTCCTCGCACGCTGCCTGGAGTCAGAGGCAGTGGCTGCCCATCCTGACAGTGAGGGGCAGAGGCACAAACCCTCCCCACTCCCTGCTAAATAAACAGGAATTCTGCTGATACTCCAGCCTTAGGAAAACAAAGCTGTTTCCATTTAGCTTGGCTTCTGGATCGAGGTGCAGCTCCACCCGCACAATCATCACTGGGGCTTTGCTTCTCCAGGCCGAGATTCAGGCTGAGATCAAGAGGAGGGAGGATTTGCAGCTAGTCCATGCCGGGAGGGCCTCTAACACCCCCAGGATTTTACTCTCCAGAGCACTCCCTGTTCCAAACAGCACAGTGCAGGGCCTCCGGCTTCTGCAGCAGCTAACAAGTCCCCACAGGCTCCCTCAGACACCCAACTCTAAACCTCCACTGAACCATGGCCTGCTGAAGCAACTTGGGAAGTGGTACTCATTAGCCTGTATTCAAGGGATAAGTCTGAGCATCACCAGCTCTGCTGTCAGCAAAGTAAACCCAGAGATGCCCTTCTGGCCATGTCTTCCCCTGGGCAATGCTGTCCTCAGGTACGGCTGGGAATGCCTTCTTCTTTAGTTCCAGGAATAGAAAACGGGCACTGTAAAGGCAAGCCAAGGACGCAGTAACTCCTTCCCAGTAGCTCTCCAGATAGCACTGATGGCTATGTGTAACACTGCAGCACTGACACCTGTGCTCAGCACAACATTCTGGCTGATGCCCACATCTGCAAATGGATCTATTACAGCTACATTAGGAATGTCCACAGATCCATTTTCTAACCTTCGCATCCGCCAGGTGCAAAGCCCCTCAACCAGTACAACCAATTGTGTATGACAAGTACAACCCTGCTGTCAAGGAGCTGCTACTTCTCACCAAGGCTGAGGGCAGAAGACTGACAGTCACCTATCTTCTGCTATCAGTCATGCTTCCTGGGCTCTCCCAGCAGGGAAGATACAGAAAGCATCACTGTTTCTGCTTCCAGGTGTAAGTGAGCTCTGGAGAGCCTGAGCATATGTACCAGAAACAGGGCCATGGAAACAGGCAGCTGCCCGGTCATGCTCTTCACCAAGACTTTATAGGATCCTCCAGACTCCAAAAGACTTCCTACCTCCAGACCAGGCTACTCTCCACAGTGAAGGGGCAGTCATCGAAAGCAGCAAGTTCAACTAGCTGAGAAAATCATTTTAAAGCAGACCTACCGCTCAGGCAAGCGGGGAATATTCTGGTCCAGGCAGTTCCTGAATAATCCAGGAGGCTCTCCTAACTCTTTCCGAAGCCTAACTTCAGAACACACTGAAACAAAATCAACCCCATCTCTGCTTAGAGAGCAGGTCTCTGGGGAGGATTCATGGTTTTTTGTCGTGGTTTAAGCTTTTGTTTCATTTTCATATGGCTTCTAATACAGCACTGTTCTACTGCCTTAGAGCTTCTGATTGCTAGCTCCATACAAACACACATAAAGCCAATATACACACAAATAAAAAAAAGGAGAAAAAAAAATTATTCATGTGAGGATTCATTTCCTGCCTTGGTGCAGCAAGATAAAGCTTAGAGGTCTACAAGCTCCCAGTCTTGCGCAATTCTTCCTTGTTAGCCATGTGAATGTGCAAGGAGGTTGGGGACTGGTCTCATAGTCTTCTCACAACAACTGACCTGGAACCACCAGTGTCGTCCATCCACCAAGCCACCCAAGAGCTTCTTTTAACTCTTCCTTATCAACAAATGATAAAGCAAGCCAGCTGCTGTGGGATCATGGTGGACTGACTAGAGAAAGTCAGTGTCAGATCAGAACTACCCATCCTTATCCTAGAGACTAAGGACTGGAAAACCACAGCTGTTCCCTTCAGACTTGACACTGAATTGAACTCCAGTGAAGGTGACCCCGAGTTTGCAGTGCCCAATAATCTATTCTCATACTTGCACATATGAGTAAGATCTACCTAGCTCTGGGAAGGCCAATATGCTTCTTGTTTTTGCTGCTACAGCCCAACTGTTTGGAGAAAGCCTGGTGCAAAAGCACAGAAAGTTACTTTAGTGGTGGCACAGAAAGAGATGATGTTAGATAGATAATAGGCCAGGTTGGACAGTGCCTTAAGTGACATAGTCTAGTGTGAGGTGTCCCTGCCCATGGCAGGGGGGCTGAAATGAGAAGATCTTAAGGTCCTTCCCAACCCAAACCATTCTGTGATTCTATGATTCTATGCTGTAACTACAAGAAGCAGGGTCCAAGTTCAGCTAAGTCTAAAAGCATGGTTTCATGAGACAAATGACCCATCTAATATGTAGCTTCCCACAAAGGCGAGTCTACCCGTCTCCTTTCCTCCACTGCTAGCCTTGCAATTCTGCCCAATTCTTCTGGTCCCCATGATTTTTCAATGAGCCAGTTTTAGCTCATTGAAGTGGCAGAAAATTATCCTTAATTTGCTGGGGGTTTTTTTGCTGGTTTATTGAACTGAGCCAGCTTACCCAGAGGCCAGATGAAGAGTAATGCCACTGCAGGGGCAAGAGTGGGAGGGCAAGGCTAGGCGCAGTAACAGCAGGAGTGCTCTTTGGCTGCAGATGCTCACTCTTACAGGCTCCACAGCAAGCCCAGAAGTTGGCAGGCTGAAGGGGCCACTCAGAAATATTTGGGCAATAACTCATTTAACAGCAGCAATGCTTTTATGGCATGCTAGTTGCACGCAACATGTTATATGGGCCACAGACAAAACCCAAGCAACTGAATTGTATGGGAAAACACCCAGGGGCTGCAGTGAGGCATTTCAATGGTGACCAGTGCCAGGGCACAGGCAGCCCCCCAGCATCCTGCAAAGCAGGGCTGCTACACAATGCCCAGGCAGGAAAAGCAGCAGCTTGAGGCACAGTACCCAGAGGTGCAGTGAGAAATCCCTCTTGGATTTCTCTAAGACATGCACAGCAGCCTCGACAAATCCTTGAGGATGGGTCCAGAAGGCAGCCAGTAGTGGATGTGTCCCAGGGTCCTACCTGAGGCCATCACAAAGGATGGATGTCAAATGCTCTCGCTGAAGTGTGTGATAAGGCAATGTCCTATGGCCTCCATAGGAAGGGAAGGAGGAAAGGCATGGCATGGTCCTTGATGGAGTCCTATTTCCCTGGGACAGCGCCAGAGGATTTAAGGTACAGCAGGCAGCTGGGCATTCAGCAATCCCAGCTCAGTGACTGCTAGACGCCGCGTCTGACTGTGTGGACAGGAATGCTCTGCCAGTGCAGGCACAGCCCCTTGTCCTCTGTGCAGAGCCTGAGGTCATGTTCCTTACTGGGAAAGCCTTCAACAGGTGCTCTATCTACAAGGGCACTGCTCTCTGTCCCCTGCAGCCCCTCCACACACTGCGGCACACAGGGGTAGGAGGAGGTCACCACTGCGGGGAAGCTCGTCAGCAATGGCCGGGATTGCAGGCATGTGCTAGGGCTGCGTGCTTGTTCGGGCACCAAGCCCCTCTCAGGGCACTGATGACAGGGGCCTGGCCATCTCTTCCCACCAGCATCACCTCTGCCTTGACTGAATTTGGTTCCCATCAGATAATCTTTCACTTGGGCACCGAGGTATGCCAGCTTCAGTGAACTACTTGGTGTCAGTCAATTCCCCATCAGCCATTTGAGCCCCTCCAAAATTGTACATGGCTGAAACTAAGTGCCTAGAAATGTCTCCAGCCCATGAATTGCCTCTGCTTCTGAAGAAACAGAAAGGCAACAGCTACGTTAGGTGCAAGAGGCATGTTAAAATCAACTTCAGGAATACAGCAAAACAAAGGCCAAATTACTCTCTCCTTGAGCTGCTCTAAGTGGCATTGATGGAGAAAGTCAAAACAGCTCAGAGAAGAGAAGGAGAAATGGAAGTTACCTCCTGGTTAGACACCTGTAATTTGCTGTAATGTTTTCTTGACTATGACTAAGGGACTTCTGCTGGAAGACACATGTAAATTCTCTTCTGTGGTGGCTACCAACAAAACCAGTCCTCCTGGCCCAGCAACTGAGAAAGCAGAAGCAAGAAAGACAAGGGCTTTTAGGGGTGGTGCATTCTAACACTTTGCTCCCATGTCCATGGACCCTTACAGAACAGCAGAAATGATTCAGAAAAAAACCAAAACCAAAACAAAAACCAACCAACCAAAACAAAGCCAAAACCAAACACCATGTGCCTGTTGTATAGCAGCAGGCACCATTCCCACCTCTTCATCTCCACTGAGCTGCAGCCTAGCAGCAGTGCTTGTCAGGGAAAGGCATCTTTCCCACCTTTACTGCCTTCTTCAGCAGAAAACTCACAGCTCCAGCAGGACTTCACAAAACGCAAAGTGTGGAAGAGTTGCAGCTTGGGTACAAGAGCACCTCAGCACCGACCTGAGTCAGGTGGGCTGAAGACATAAGCTCTTCCTCACCCAAATGATCGGACAATGCCATAGCTGTCATCCTGAGCTTAATACACACCTCGGACCTCCTGCATGGACCTCTGTGATCTCCAACAGCTGCATCTTTGTTTTTGTACCAAATAAACAGGCACCTGCCTGGGTACAGCAAGGTGGCACAGAAATATGGATAAAACGGCTCAGTAACTAGACCTAGAGCCTACCAGGAGACATCTCTGAGTATCATCACTTTGTTTATACCAGCACTCAATGGCATAGATTAGTAGCACCTCAGATCTATGTACTCTTCTGTAGGTACTACTATTGCTCTAAACACATCCTCTTGGGAAAGAGATTTAACCCCTACTCCTCAATCCACCTTGCTGCTACCACAAAGGCTCTTCACCAACTGGACATGGGAAAACTGCTGAACTTCACAGTTCTCCTTCCGCATGGAACCATTACTTGCCTGTCCCATTCCTGCATGTGCCTGGAGACTGTGACACAGTGCTGGAGACAAACCAAGTCCCTTGGAGGGACAGCAAGACCCAATCCCCTTACATCAGCTCCCACAGGCTGGGGAGGAGCCTCCCCCAGGAGCCAAGGTGCCTGGTCTCACGAAGCAGAGGCTGTGGCCTGACTGCGCATGGCGTTATCTGTCTGTGGGTTTGGAGGAGCATCCTGCCAGGAACTAGGTTTCACTTACACAGCTGGGACGTGCCGTGGGACGGGTTCCTGAGCCCCTTGTAGGGATGTATCCCGCCCTGCCGTGCTGGTCCTCCTCCGGAGGGAGCTCGCAGGGGGCTGGAAGGCAGGAGTGGCACCAGGTGGGTGGTACTCCTGCTCGGGAACGACTTCTTCACACCGGGAGCCCTGAAAGCCTGAGCGACACGTACAGACCTGGGGCCGGCTGCAGGAGCCCTTGTTCTGGCACGGCGGGTCGCAGACAGCTGAGGAGACACAGAAAGGCAGTTAGTGGACATGGGGCTCAGCCCCATGGTGGTGGCACCCATTTGGGGTAGCACAACAAGGGCGGTTCTGTCTCTTCTCTGCAGGCAGATGACCTTCAAAGTCTCGGTCTTACTGCTGCCATGGGTCCCTAACACAAGGTCACCTCCATCAGAGACTTTTTTCTGTTCCCACTTCTCTTCATTGGTCTCTGCAGAGCTCTTCTCCAATAATACTGATTTCAGAAAGCTCATAAATAAGCAGCATGGTCTCTAGGGCATGTACGGCCTCCAGCATTGCCTATAGCACTCTTGGCAGAAATAGAACCTCAATCCCAAAGCAAGGGATTGCGTGTTACCTTTACTCTGTTCTGGGGTCTGATTTGCATGATCCTCCTCCCCACCATGGCCTGTCCCCTCCAGAGCTTTCCAGCCCTCCCTCCACAGCTGATTTTAGGGTCACTGCTCTCAAATTCCTCCACAGCTATGGGGACTTACAGTTCATTAACTTCATGCCCAAATCACTCTCTGAGCCTGTGTGTGTTCCTAATTACAGAACACCAGCTTCTATTTGCACCCCGGGAGGAAAGTGCTATTAATTATATGCTAGACCCTAACACTTCCCAAGTCAGAAAACTGGGAAAGTCAGAAAACTGGGAAGATGCCAAACTTGGTTTATAGCCCAGACAGTAAGAGCCAGGAAACCACAGCCTTCTCAGGTAGGACCAGGCTCGCTGCTCCAAGCAAGACTAATAGAAAAGGCACTGAAAACAGTGTCATCCTTCAAAGAAGGAAAGGGACAGCTGGCCAAAGGGTAATGAAACCTTGTTTGACACACAAGGTGGATGGGTTTAAACATGCAGCCACCACTTCTGCTGAGGACCCCTTCCTCAGGACACCCCCAGGGAGGCTGAACGTGCATCCGACATCCCACCATATTTGCACACAGCTGCTGGGTTTTCCTAGCACATTCCTCCCTCTCTAGCTGCGCTCTCCATCCCCATGAGATCCAAGCACGCCTGTGAGAAGCAGTGCTTCTAGACAACAAACACACAGAGCTCTCGCCTCACGTGCCATGCTCCTGACAGCAAGCAAAGGAAGTCCTTGTGCAGACTCTGAGGTCCTTTCACAGCAGTATCACCACCAGAACCCTTCCCTCACCCTAAACTGGACCGCCATCAGCTTTTCCTAACTAGATCAGGGATATGTTGGCCGGAATGCTCCATTTGACTGTTATTACCATGTTAACAGGAAGAGAGAGAGATCTCAAGACAAGGGAGAACCCAAGTCACGTAGAGCTGTATAGGTTAAAGCCAGAGGTTTTGATGAAATCCCCCAGTAAAATAAATCAGCCACCACTGCAGACTCTGGAACAGAGACAGGGTCCTAGTCAGGCAGGAATTAACCATGTCTCTGGGAAGTCTGGCACTCCAAAAGTTGATGTAATTTATAATATAAAAACTCAGCTGTGATTTAAATAGGCTGCCAGTCCCCACCATTATCTCGCAATAAATGCCTGTTTTAACAAATGCCACGAGACCAGGAAGCCTGCCATTGAAAACAACTGCTTCATGTGCTGAAATACTGCACAGCTGTGATGCTGGGACCTGGGACCACAGCAGTTCTCACAACCTCTCCCACTAACAACGTTCATGGTTGTGTTAGGCTGTACC
>NW_009934985.1:55600-90250 GCF_000696875.1 Nestor notabilis
CAGTGATAAGTGACCAGGCACTCTAAAAAGCCCCTAAGACAACTGACACAGAGAAGAGAAATATTCCAGCTCTAGGATTAATTCCCTTCCCAGCTGCCTTTGCAGAATCAGGAAGAACTTGAAAGAGCTTTAAAAAGTCACTGGGTTTCATTCAGTCCAGCTCTGTGATGTAGGGAGAGCAAACCGTTCAGTGGAAGTACTGCCAAAGCCAAGTGTGTAGAATCATGAGTCAGATCCCCAAAACCATAACACTGACAGAAGAAACAAGACGGTTTGTTTGGAATCTTTCTCTTTGCATTCTGGTTTCTGAGCCCAAGGGTTTCTCTGAGATGTCACTCCCCAGCTGTGGGGACTATGAACAGTTTTTATTAACATGACAGCCACTCATGTCTTCTCACTGTGGCCTCATGTAATAACCTGCTTCAGGACCTGGGGCTTTAGGGAAAGCAAAAAGAGTCATCCCAAAACTCCTAATAAAAGGGTAAGTTTTGGAGCACTGCTGAATTATCATTAGTAGCAATGCTAGTTTGTTCAAGAGCATCTAGCAGTGCCCTCATAGATCAAGTCTGGTGCTGTCTAGCCCTGCAAGATCACACTGCAAGGATGACTGTGGCATGACTCTGATCACCCACTTAGGCCAGGCAGTCAGGACTCTGAAAGAGGAAGGCCCCCAAGTCCTACCTACATCAGTTTGCAGGCACACCCAGCCCAGGACTGAGCAATGACTTTGCAAGGTGATATTCACCTACTGTTGCTTTGCACATGCTCTAGGTCAGGGAGAGTGGCGTAGATCTTCACAGTAAGCAGCTCCTGCTCAGTCCCATTTAAATGCAGGGGAACCTGTCCATTCAGCTAGGCATCCACAGGAAAACTGGGAAGATGCTGAAGGACTTGTACCACTGGGGTGATTTAGCCCACTTTCTCATGGAAAAGTTTGCTTATTGATGTAAAGTGAGATGTAATCTCAGTCTAACTTAAAGCTCTGACTGCGTCAGCACACCCAGAAGGGGAGGATAATTTACCACAAGTGAGAGATCTATGCAGGCTGACAGGCAGAGATATCAACAGCAACAAAGGAATAACAAAGGGAAATCAGAACTTCAATGAAAAACAGTCTGGGCTCAAAAGACCCTACAGTCACTGTACAGAAGAAAAGACAACAGGAGAGACCACGTGAATGTCACCTTCATCTATAGATGTGTAAAAGCTCTAGATGCTAATGTGACTGCGCCTTCATCTGGTATCTTAACTGAAAGACCAGATATACAAGATCAGAAAGTGCATTAATAGATCTATTCCTTCCCAATGTGCTGATTAAAAATGTTTCTTTTGTCTTTAAAATATCCACGTCAGGAAAAAATCTCACCCTACATTCCCATCCCAGGCTGCTGTGTTGGGAAGTAACAAAGAACCATAGTGAATAACGCTGATGAAAGTGGAGGCTGATGAACTAACAGTCTGGAGGCTGAGCAAGAGGATTCCTTTGCTTTTAAGCACAGGGGAAGGATGATGAGCTAATAGGCAGCAGCTAAGTTATTGACAAGTGCACACCACAGCCCCTGCAGTCCATGAAATATGAGCAGTGCAAGGGGACTTCTGGCCAGCTTATGTGTACGGGTTTCTTCTCCACCAAACCCAGGACATAAAGGCCTGAGTCTCACCCCAGGATTTAAGCGTTCAAAAACTGTGTAGATGAGGCCCTCAGTGACATGGCTTAGTGGTGGTCTTGGCAGTCCTGGGGTAACAGTTGGACTTGATGATCTTAAAGGTCTTTTCCAACCTAATTGATTCTATGATTCTAAGTTAAACAGACAGAAGGTTGGATGAACTCCTTGGACCCAAATGCAAATGTAGCTAATTATCCCTAACGTCCCCTCCTGCGGGATGCGCTGTATGCAGTTTAGTGTGATGACCTGGCAGCGTGTGGGTAGAAAGCAAGCCCATTACAAGCGGGCGAGGTCTTCCTCCTGAACCCCCTCAGCTCACTTCCACTTTCCCAAGAAATGTTGGTGTCCCTAAAGAGGGAGATTTCTCCTTTTCATCCTCCCAGCCATTGACTCTCTGATAACTCCCCAAGTCCTCACTGCACTTTGGTCCTTAAAGCTAGAATAAGCCAAAAGGCTAGAGACACCTGCCCATGGCTTGAGTTCAGTCATATGCAAGAGATGTTGCAAGAGGAACATCCCTGGAGAAGCATGGCTGAAGAAGGCAGAAATCAACATGCTTGGTAGGTGACAGGAAGGCGATCACAGTTTGGCAACAATTTGGCCTATCGTCTCTCTCATACCCAGGCTCAAATCTGTGAAAACCAAGGTCCTGCCCAAGACCCGAATGCCAACTTCTTCCCTGCTCTATCACACTAAGAGGTTCCCTCCGGCTGCATTTCTAGCCTGGTAAGTTCCCTGAAATGCCCATATAAAAAACCATGGGATCAGACACTAAACAGCATTACAGTGCAGAAACTAACTGGGACAGGCTGTCCAGCATGCCTTGGCAGCTTTAAAAACAGCCAAACATCTCCAGCAGCTTGAACCACCAGAAAAGCCCAGCGAGGGAGGTAGCTGGGAACGAAATGATGTTTACACATCACCAGTCTCCCCCTAAGTCCTGCCTGAGATTTACCATCCCCTGTCAGGGGGACACTGTCAGGCCCAATCATGTTGACAGGGACCTTTTAATGAATCCTTGGGGACAAGGGCCCAGCACCTGAGCAACTGCTAGACAGCCTGCATGGCTGTGAGCCCAGATCTACTGCTCCTATGAAAATCTCTAATGAGAGAAAGATGCTGCCATCGCTGGCCCCGCGCTCTGTTTACAGACGCTGTCTGGCAGCACAGCACGCTCTCTACCGTTTGGCTTCTGCCGGCAAGGGGGAGAGGGAGAAGGGAGGTGAGTCAACCCTTGGCCCCTTGCTCCCAAGCAGCGATCGCTAATGCAATTATCCCAGCACTGCCGAAGCTCCACGAGATCCCGCAGCAAACAAAGCTGAGCTTTTTTCCCTGCTAAACATCTGGGCAGCTGCTGCCACTCGAGTGAACACAGATGCTCTCAGCAATCCTGGGCAGGGCGTTCCCATCCGGAAAGCCTGCCCGGTGCCTGCATGCTGCCTGCCCTCTGTGCTGCTCAGGCTCTGCAGGCAGCCTCGCACCTCCCTGGGACCAGGCAGGTGCACTGGAGAGGACCATGGGTGGGCTGGATGGTGTAACCCCATTGTTAGGGACAGGGATCACAGCAGGGGCTGGTCTGTGGTTGCAGAGCTATTGGGGATGGAGATGACAGTGCAGCTGCCTCCGGTGTGCACCGCACTTGTGCCTGCCCAAACCCCTTCCCTTCCAGTGCTGCGTCACGGAGCCCAAAATTATCTCAGCCCCAGGGCTGTGACAGGGCCCTCACAGGAACAGAACTCTTATTAACCCCTCTGTGAGCCAGCAGGAGGGCCCTGCCCTGGCAGTTCCCACACTGCACCCCCTGCCATTTCACACATCCCACATGCTGCACGGTGCTCCAGCCCCACCCAGCCCAGCCCTTGTGCCAACTCCATTAATTGCTTTCCTTAATAGCACCCAGGTAATTTGCAGTCCTGATCTGCCCCTCAGCATCAGCATTGCTCACCCACATGAGCACAGCCCCACTCTGCTGGTTCCCACCTGCTGGGACTTCCACAGACCTGCCTTTTGCTCCAAACAGGACAATGAGAGCCCAGGGCTTGAAACTCCCCCATGAAGGTGCTATTGCAATGCCCTGCCCCAGCAAGACCCTGTCTGGGATGGACACTAATAACCATAATAAAGCCATAATTACTCAGCATGTTCAGACTTTGCCAGCAGGCGGGGAGAGCTGACCCACAGCTTGGCAGCCCCACGGGGAGGCTGCGGTACTGCCTCCAGGGACCCCACTGTCCATCTCCTGCCCCGGCACAGCGCAGGGGACATGTGCAGGGTTGCAGCCATACCCGAGCGCTTTGTAGGGGTGCATGAGGAGATCTGCACCAGCTGAGACTGTCATACTCACGTTTGATGCAGCGGTTTGTGCCGAGAGCCGTGGTCCATCCTGGGCAACACTGTCTGCCACAAACATTTGGCCTAAATGGAGAGACAAAGCAGTGTGGTTACAAGAAGGGGAAGCTGAGGTCTCTCTGCAGCCAGCACCTCTGAGTCACCCGTAAAATTATTTCCTGCAGCATGTGATATTTCCTTCCAGATGGACCAGCAGCTGAGATCAAAACCAATGGGACAAGGGCCGAGTTGTTTAAGTGCCTGGAAAAGAAACCCCCAAGGGCTGTGTGAATGCTGCAGTGTGAGTGATCCATCTGGGAATATCTCCCTTTTGAACTGGCATTATGCTGGGTTCCTGACACAGCGCTAAGAGGAACCATTTTCCTCCCAAGAGCAACTGGAGGCCAGCAGCCTGTGATCATTACAGATCTCATGGCACTTCATGGCATTGGGGTGTAAGTTGGGCCTGACTCCAACTTTGGTCATAGTATCTCGCCTCCGCAAATGTCTGGAGCTACTCTGGCCGAAGACAACACTTCATACTCCACTTAACTGCTGCTGCCTGGTGCTGTTCACTGCTCATTACCCCAAGAGGGATGGCACTCCAGCAGCCACACCAGCCACTCCTGGCTTACTCTCCCTCTGCAAGCACCCCAGACCTACATTTGTTACCTGCCTCTGGTGCCATGACCCTGGGGCCTGAGGCCTCTCCAGTGCTATGAAGTTTGTGTCTACCTGACAGGCACAGTGCTACACTAATTTCAGGATGCTCAGATCATTCCATGCTTGTTAATTCCAGCATTTCACTGCAGCAACTTTTTGACTACCTTTACATAAATGATGTCCTCCCCACCTCTTCCCTCATGTGTGTTCAGGTACTGGTCACTGCCAACATACAGATATCAAAGGCAGTGCTGTGCCACCAAGAGGTGCTCCACACTGCCCAAGCAGGCAGCTAATCCTGCTTCCTCTAGTCACATCTCATATTTATATGCCTATAATGAGAAGGAATAACAAGTTGCAGATAGCTCTCCAAGCATATTTACTCATCGTGGAGGGAATGTTATGGGAATATGTAACTTTTCGATGCCTATGTAGATGGGAGAGTACAGTCATCAAAAGGCAGAGAGTTAGAAAAAGGCAGGCTGAAAGCTCTGGAAAGCCTCTGGAAACAATGTGGGGAGTATGGTTTATTTCTAATGCTGGACAAGGCAGTCAGAGCTGCTGAGGGAATTTACAGAAACCACGGAAACATGCACATTAGTCTTCCAGATTGGCTTTAACATGAACACAGCAGGGTCAGAAGATGATCCTGCTCTGAAACAGTATCCCTGTGACTGCTGCATCCACATGGCATGAGATGAGACTCCAGAAGTGCCACAGCGCAAGCTGTGGAGCTCACATTTTAGGAGGGCCAAAGACAGTGGGTAGCAGATGTGCCAAGGATTGTTCTGGTGTTCATGAACGAAGCTGCCTGTAGAGAAGGGGAAGGGGAAGTGGAAGTGGTCTGAGAAGCCGCATCATTTGTAAAGTGCTGTCCAGCCCTTCAGGATCAACATTTTATTAATCTGGGTAGATTTTTACAGGCAGAAAGCACTTAGATTCCTTTGGTGTGACTTCCTGCGAACTGAACAAGCCAAAGTAATTCCTGCATCCACTCACATCTGCTCCGGCTGGGCTAAGCCACCAATTTCCAGCTTTCTGTCTGTTGACCCCAAGAGATCTATGGGTCTCTTCTTTAAGGCATCCCCAGAAAGTATCCAAGGAAAGCAAACTTTCCTTCACTTGCTGCATAAGAGCCCATGAAAGGCCTTGAACTTTTTAAAGATGTCTTGATCAGTAAAGACACAAAACCACTAGGCTGGAGCAGATCTTTATGTAACTAAAGTCTGCTGAGGGATTCCGCTCCAAGCAGCAGCATAAACATCTTTGCTTAAACTGTCACAGCTCCTGTTCTTCCCCCAGCACGGCTGAAACACACCTTGCAAGACATATCCACCCAATCTGTTCAAAGAACAAAGGCCTTGCCCTTTCCCACCTCAACTTAGTCACGTAATCTGAGGTTGTTTCTTGTAGGCAAAATAACTATCTTCCCCAGAGCAGCTGTTTTGGCCTTGAATCACACTGTTTTAATCCCTTCGTGGGACTGAAGTTCAGGTTTTATCTACATGTCTCGCATGCTGGAGGGAGCATCCTGCTAGGTGCTATCAATGCCAACAGAGAGCCAGAGATTGCAGGAAGAAAGGTATGAGACTAAAACAGACAGGGGCCCAAGCTTGAGCAGACAAGATCACTCTTGATGGCATGAAACCCCTGCTGGGTTCAGCACAAACCTCTCATTAACACAGTTGCTCTGTGTTACTGCCAGCTCCAGACATGAATTGCCAGCCCAAGGTGAAGGGAAATGCTAAGCACCAGGGTGATGCTCCTGGAGGGAGGACAGCCCAACATGTGGAGAGGGGAGCAACCAGGCAGGGATGCCCTCAGAGGCAGGGGCAGAGAGAGTACCTGGACAGGAACATCCCTTCCTTCCATAACCTCCTGGATGAGAGGATAGGCAGAGACAGAGGCAGGGAGGACCTCCAGGACTGGAAGTGAGCACTTGGGAGGAGCAGCATGTGGTACTGCAGTGCAGAGAAGGACCACAACTATTTCATGACGAAAGCCCAGTGCGCAGGACCTCACAGAACAGGTCCCTCACAGGTCCCTCACAGGGACCCCAGGTAAAGCATGAGCGTCAGCAGTGGGAAAATAGCTATGGAGCTTTTGCCGCATGAGACCCAGTCCTCAGCAGGTCTGGTTCTATTTAAAGCTTTAAATTGACAGTTGCATGGCTTGAACACCATGTGGTTTTCACTGTCTTACAAAGAATTCAGAATGAATCCCTGAAGGTTTAAGGAGCACAGCATGTTTACAGCGTGGAGGGATGGTGCTTCAGAGTAATGGTCCCCAGATGTGTTTGTCCTGCTGCACGTGCCATCACCAACACTTTGGGCAAAGACATGGATCAGGCATAAGCCACCCGCAGGGCACATCCAGCCCTGGGTCTCTACATCCAGCACTGCTTCTGGAGAGCAAAACAAGTGGCAGGATCCCTCCACGTTTGGTGTCACAATCCCAAGGGTGGCTGTTGTGGAGCTATCTGTACACCCTGAGCAGCCCCTGATCACCCTGCATCGCACAGGGGATGGGGGCTTCCAAGGCACCAGGTGGAGCTGCCCAGCAAGGGGACCTGCAGGTGCGATGAGGCACAAAGCCCCTGGCAGACCTAACAATGATGTGAGCCAAAGCCATGCTCCGAACTCTGAATCACTCAGCAGCTGTGCAAGGCTGAGCACCCAGGCTGCCTCCTGCTTACCCACTGTGTGAAACTGGGAGCACGGCAGCAGGGAGGGGAGCAGGACTCTCATCCTGGGCAGCCTGGGATGCAGAAGGACCAAAGGATGGGTGGGCACGTGAAGAGGTCAGCAACTCTCCCAGGTGAAAGGAAGCTCAACACAGCCCCAGATCAGAGCAGAAAAGAAGACATGTCCTCATACAGGTGTCCCAAGCTGAAGTCCCACTGAACACTCCCAACTAGGTCACGCTGCACAGGGATGCCTTATTCCCAGCCCTGCTGATGATGCTAAAACAAGCCTTGGGAAAACTGTCTATCTTTCCTATCTGTCTCATACCAGTGGAATAAGTTAATTAATGTATTTACCTTCCTAAGGGCCAGGCCAGCTAGCACACATCTTTCTTATGAAATAAAATGTTGCTGGGGACATTACCAAGCACTGGGGCTTGACTGCCTGTAACACTGGACTGCTACAGGGCTCATGGGACACTTTGCACCTTCCAAAATAGTTCCCAGCCCAGCTCAGACTGGAGCAGACAGAGATCATTTCCAATAGTCTGATTCCCCTTTTTGGGGAGCTCAGGCAGCTGAATAGCCACAGTGCCAGAGAAAGCCCTAAGGTATAGCTCATTAGCACAGAGGTGGGTCTTTGGGACTGCCTTTCTGGCAAAATGCAGTGAGGCACTGGATCCACATCTCAGCCCCTGCCTCAAGTGCCACGTACACCCTGAGGTCTCCAAACAGCACAGGCAGCAGTAAGCAACTGCAGACCAAGCTCACTCCTCACTCTCCTGCTAGGATGTACCATCCACACCCAGGTTTAGTCCCCGGCACGTTGTGAGAGCTCGGTGCACAGGAGGTGGGTGTCAGGCATTACTCACTTGCCTGCTCCTGTTGTGGGACAGACATCTCCCTGACACCTCTCAGCGCTAAAGCCAGTGCCATGAAGCCTCCCTCCATCCGGAAGTACGTTCATAGTACTGCAGAAGGCCCTGACTGCATGCACCAGCATAACCTGCAACTTGGGCAAGGGAGCTGCAGCAAGCCAGTCTTTCATCACCTGCTTTGCTGCAGCAGCCAGAGGCCAATACCATAAGGATCAGGCCCACACTGTGCAAAGTGGTACCCAGGATGAGAAAAGCCTGCAGGAGCTTGCAGGGTTATCTGTAACCAGAGTCAAACAACTGTAACAAGCACTAGGGGGAAGGAAAACAAGAAAACAGTAGTAAGACTGTGGCTTCACATAGTTTCAGCATGTGCACAGCCTCAGCAGTGACCACGTACTGTTTCTGAACCATTCAGTAGAACCATTTTTTCACCACTTATTTTAACAGCAATCTATGCATCACCTTCCAACTTCATGCAGCACTCTGTGCTGCCAGCTATGTTGGCTCCATTCAGGTCATTTACAGCATCCTAACAGAAGGCCAGGGGGACCATTAGATCACCAGGTCTGCATTTCTACTGCAGGACAGTGAATTTTATCCAACTGCATATGAAATATTTGCAGTCAGACCCCATGAAGAACATTAGCGAAAGGCTGCTGGCATCGATGAGCCACTGAAAATCCTCTGCCAAGACCACATCAGCATTAACTGCCTCTTCTCCTGCGTAGCCCCATACACATACTGCAGCAAGAACCTATATCCCACAAAGCCTGGGTAAAGGAGGACTAAATAGCCACAGATGGTGCCTACAACAGCAATTAAACAAGAACTGGGGGGCAGAATACACAAAAAGAACGTGGGAGGGAGAATGAGAGAGTGTGGGACTCCCATTATGTTACCTGGCGGGACTCATATGCCCCTGAAAATTGTCCAGGCAGGTACCAAAAGTAGAGGCTTCCCCAGACCACTCCCCTGTTACCCACCTTCCTCTGATTTTGTGTCCATCACCTGAGGATCATCTCTGGGACCCACCCTCCCAGCCACAGGGCAGAGGAAGGAGGGTGTCACATCCCTGGGAACACAGAGGTGGAGGGAGATGAGTACAGAGTCCTCCCAGCAGGACAGGCCAGCCCAAACTAGGGATGCATCTAGCACACAAGTGCAGCTGTAAATGGCATGCATCAGACCATGGGAGCTCCCTAACCCATGACACATGGGAGGAAAATCTTTCTAGTCGGGGGAGGCTTGAGAAACAGGCAGGTTAAACAGAGCACAGCACAGCAGAGATGCTCTCGGGGCTGGACTGTTTTCCTCACTCAGTGTTAGAAGGCAGTAGTTTTCCGAGGTATTGTCAAAAGTCACCTCACAATGAGCCTCCAGGAGAAAACACTAAAACCCATGTCTCACAAGACTTGCAGTTGGACATGCTCATGCAAAGGTGCAAGCAAGTCCCACCTGCAACAAGGTCAGATGTGAGCAGGGTGGCAGACACATGCAAACAGTCCTGAGGAAAGAAATTCAATCTTGAGTATGCCACTACCAAACAAAGAGAAAGAATAATTATCCAGAAAAGGATGTAGTGCTGATAAATGGGGTTTTCATCCCCAGGACTGCGCGAGGCCCCTGGACGTACCAGCAGAGAACTCTGACTGGGGAATCAGGAAGGGCAACCCACACAGGAGCTGAGATTTTAAGCAAAAGTAATTGTATAAATAAATAGCACCAGGGTTTAGTGCAGCCTGCAAAGCTACCTGAGTAGGGAAAAAGGAAGCTAGTCATACTAGAGAGTAGTAGGAGTTCAGTGTACATAACAGAACAGAAAATATCCCACCTGGCAAAAAAATGAAACATCATGAAATGAAGTTTTTTAGAGGCCCTGAGTTTCCTGGATGGAAATGTGTCCGGTGCAGCAAGGGGCGTAAGAAGATGGATGAGGTGGAAGGACAGAGTCTCACTGAATGGATGGAGGCAGCAGCAGCTAGCTTTACGTGAGAAGTAATGCCATGTGGACACTCACGGACAATTACTGCAGCTAGGTTTTCTCATACACTCCAAAGACAGCAGGTCATAGAGAAGTTTAAAAAGTGCCGATCTGGACTCCAGAAGAGATGGAAAGCCACTGATGACAAGCCATTATATGCACTTTCCAGAGTTCAAGTTCTTGGTGATTGGAGCAAGCTCCATATTCCCAGCCCTCATCTTCCAGGGCCAAGCAGAGGCAGATCACAGAGGCAGATCACTGCACAGCTGTTGTGGGGAACACAGCACCAAGGCACAGTTCTTCCTGCCTCTAAGCTTGGAGGCAACAACACTCTCCAATACCCCAGGAAGCTGAATCTAATTGGTAACAGGTCAACAGCTGGACCAACCATTGACTACACCCTTGATTAAGGGCTGAAAGAAGAGGTTCAGGACTCTCCTGAACATTGCGTGAGCCTTGGGGCTGCCCGCCCCTCCTGACAGCAGTACAGGATGGCTGTTGTTACCGGAGGCACCTGCAGCCTGAAAACCTGGTCGAGACTGTTCAGAGTAGTCACAGAAGGAAATGGGCTACATCACACATGACTCAAATGCAACTGAACTGCCCTGTGACCCCAAAGCAATGCTGACAATGCTCTGACTGCAGAAAGGGTAAAATCCTTCTGAGCCCAAAAAAGCCCAACCCTGACTGAGCAGGGCTGGATCTTCCCAAGGCTCTAGCTCTGGGCAGCTGACAAACCCAGGCTAATGGACTGGGTAAACTCAAATCTGCCCAGGACCTACCTATCTGTTGGTGATAAATACTTTATGTATCAAACATAATGGAAGAAGAGGAGGTTTGGTGCTTCTCTGGATTTATTGAAGGAAAGTACGCAGAGTGGCACACGCAACACCTCCATCTTGAAATTTTGCAAGGAGATGGTCACAGGAGAGAGAAGCTTCAGAAACTGACCTGCCTTTTGTATTGTAGTGAAGGTCCCCACCCAATGCTAGCAAACAGCGTTTCTGCCCAAGTCAAGAGAACGGTAAGCCTAGAAGCCTACCCTCAGTATCCCTCTGGCAGAACTCACACGGAGAGTGGATACACGCTGCCACACGGGTGGGTCAAACTGCCTGCGCCATGGCTTTGATGGCCCTTCCCAGCTGTTAAAGGAGCTCGTCAGAAGGGGCATTATCCACGGTGGAGTGGAGAAGGAACTACCCTCAAAGGAGGGGACGGGGCTGTTTGTCTTCGGCCATCCAGCCAGTTCTTTATCCACTGAGTGGTCCATCCATCATATTGATGTCTCTCCAATTTAGAGACAAGGATGTCGTGTGGGACAGTGTCGAATGCCTTGCACAAGTCCAGGTAGATGATGTCAACTTCTCTGCCACTGTCCATCAGTCCTGTAGCCCCATCATAGAAGGCCACCATCTTCTGAGCCAAAGGAATATACTAGACTAGACTAGACTAGACTGGAGTGGAATGGAATAGAGTAGGATCAAAATAACTTCTCATAATCAAGAAAGTCAAGAAAGACTTTAACTTTTGAAGCTCATTAATATCTTTGGAACAGATACATAGAGAAAACTGGAAGAAAACATGAGTGCTTTATTCAGTTTCTCTATTTATTTCTAGTATTGTCAAACAATTCAGCAGTAGCCGAAGATCTACCTGAATCAGAATATTTATTATACCTTTTTTCTTATATATTGAAGGTAGGTTTTTCTTACCTTTTATATAAAACTTAATCTAATTCTCACCAAAGTAAATGGTTGTTATGGATTTTCAAAATACTTTACTACTCAAGTTGATGTGCTTCAATGGAAGTGAAATCAGAAAATGTATGTCATTTTAATAACTTTTTAAAGGTGTCTGGCATTGATATTGCTTTGTCTGTCCAGAGATACAACACTGTGGTAGGAGCTTTATTGACTGATGTTAAAAAAATCCTTCCAATATAAAAGCAGGATCAGATCTAAACCATTTTTCAAGAATTTGTCTTTTCTTAAAATCCCTTAGAAGAAAAATCAATTAATCCAGTGTAAACATAGAGAAATGGAGTTTCTTAATGTTTATCACCTCCCTTAGTGATTCTTAATAATTATATTTTTTTCCTGAGAAAAACTGTTTATCAGTTCATGTAAAGAACAGAGACCATTTCCTAGTTTATAGATTTAGAGACTCCAAGTGTCTGTCCAAAATTTACGTTGGTGAAGATGCTGGATCATCCTGATTTTGGGCTTATAAATTTTTATTTGACTGAAGGTCATATTAATGCATCATTAGGCTCCTAAGAGTTGTTAATTTAAGTGATCACAACAGACTAGAGAGTTCTCATTACCGTGACTCTGCTGCTTAATTGTGGCAAGAAAGGGAGCATTTTCTAGCCCTGAACAAATGAAGATGAAAATGTTGGTTAATAAGTGCTCAGTATCAAGCATGTACTGCTTTCCTGGTCACTTCTCCAGAGCAGATGGCTTTGGTGGATTGCTGAATTTGAGCAGTCTGTGTTGCTGCTCATCTCTGCAAACAGCCCACTCAGAGCTAGGTAAAAAATTGCTAGGAATTTCGGATATGGGAACTTATTTATTCTTGTACCATATTCACTCATGAATTCATATTTTTCCAATTATGAAATAGTTGATTGTGATATGTTTTAAGTATTTATATCTGGTCATTCAAATATCAGAGTATGCTTAATTTTACCATGTTAGTTTTTAAACCTTTCTTTAACCAGCTTGATTATACACCAACTTAATTATACAGTCTTCAGTGTTGTTAATTCAAGTAACTGCAGCAGTGAAAGAGTGGCCATTCCTGCAGCTGGTTGGTGTTTCTCATTCCCTGTTGCATTGGTGGAGCCTGATCAGCTGTAATCAGCTGTTTCCAGTATACCCTTCATCTCTCTCTGCGCCTCTCTTTTTCAGGTAGCTTTTCTACTTGTGATGTTTTTTCTACTCTGGACCATGGTAGCTGTCTCTGAAGACAGCATCCAAGCTATATATTTCTTAATGCCTGTCATTGCCCTAAATTTGTTAATTGGCATCTTCATACTTTAGTTCAGTAACAGTTCACCAGAGGAAGAGATCTAGGAAAGGCGTGAGGCAGGGTGATGAACTGAGGTACTAGGAACATCAGGCAGGGAAAGGAATTAGCTGCATCCAAACTAATGTTGGGTACCAAAATATAGAGTGTATAATGTAAGGACATCCGTGTGAGCTACATGTTCCATGAGATTTTTTAACCTGCATGGCACATCACATCTAAGAGATGTTGGTCAATTCTCTTATGCTCTGCACCATACGGACTTACTGTTTCCAAACCTCAAGGATCAACTTTTTCCTTTTCATAGTGTATACTTAATTAGAGAGAGACAACAGGTTAAAGAGAAGGAAGATAACAAAGTAATCCCATATTATCCATGGATAGTAACAATCAAGTTTTAGCCAGATTGCGAGTTTTGGTTCTCACCAGACTACTCTCAATTTTTCCTCTCCTTAGTGTAGTTACAGAATAATTGAAATTACTTTGACTTTTGTCTTTCAGTTTTCTCTCAGAAGAAAAGAAGATATTTTCTGCACTTATTCTAATTCTATTTTCTATTTTTGACTCTGGATAGCCAGAGCTACATGGAATATTCCAGGTGTTACTTTACTACCACGTTTTAAATTGACACAATTCCAATTCTGTACTGAAAACCTTTACTAGGATGATTGGTAACTATCACTTGTTTTCATCTCACAGTACAATCCTTATCAGTCTTTAAGGTCAGATTCATCACAGCTGAAATTAGGTTTGCAGATGTGTAAATTAGGAGCACTGTTATAATATACTTAAGTAAACAATGTTGGGACTGATTCAGATAAAATGTGGATGACTGTGCTTTATCTCTGAGCTTCAACTGGATGTCTGAAATTTGAAGAACTGAATCTGAATTTACAGTTCATTCATTTTTGAGTCAACAAGTTGAAATAGCACAACTTATGCATTTTCATTAATATTATTGGCAAGGATAACCACAGGAAAGCTATGTTAATAATAATTCTTATGAACTACAGTTATATAGCCTGGAATAGTCACCTTAATTTTATTACAGTGCTTCTGTTTAATACGAGTTTTTTTGCCTGTAACTGGCACTGTAGCGCCATACTTGTACGGCATAATATTATGGGCTTCGCTGGAACTGTTTGTTTAGAAGTTCTGTTTTCTCATCAGAAAATATAACTTTACATCACACCTAAGATGAGTTTTTTTCAGGATCAGGCTACACTTTAGATATGCAAATACATCCATGACCTGTATCTTCAACTTATTTTAATTATATTGGTACAATAATAGCAGGTGTGAACAAAAGGCCCCTACATGTCTTTAGAAAACTCAATGCATACCTACCTGTCTTTAAAAGATGCAATCATCCTGATGTTTTCTGTTAAGAATATTGACAATAATATTAAGTAGCAATGATAACAACAATCATAAGTCTCAAGTAATAAGGGATATACACATGATCTTTGTGTCAAGAGGAGTGTAAAGACAATTCAATTGATGTTTGCAAGGACTCTTGGAAATCGGTCCAGATTACATAATAGGAGTACTATTGTTTGACAGCCAATGTATTTTGTAATTGTTTGATGATGTTCAAGATATCAAAGAAGAGAATACTAATCTGCTTTAACTACCATTAATCTTGCCAAAAGAGAGTAATGTTTTAAATTAATAAATCTGTCTTTCATTAATACTGTATTAATTTAGGAAAAAAATAATCCTGGGGTTCTTTTATTTAAGAATGCCAGATGAATAATTAAATGACAAAAAGCAAAATGAGAACTAAAATGTTTGCTCACCATTACTATCAAGAAACAGAAGTACCTTTTCATGTGTCCAGCATCTCTCTCCCTGTGAAGATTTTGTCTCACAAAACTCAGAGTACAGTTAACCTCTCACAGTCGATAACTGCACACTTGAATAAATCAAAATTAAGCCTAATTCATTTTTATGCCTACACTCAGCAACAGTAATGATTGAGTATTTGTGACAAAACTGCAGAAGGGAGCTCATACTTTAAGGGTCCAAGCATTGCCTGTGTTGAAGAAAATGGAAAGCTGAGGTGACCTGATCTGCCTCTGCCCATTAGGGACTTTTTGATAGTCATTGTCTTCAAGAAAAATAATTGCTTCCCAAGAATGCTCAGCTAAATCATTTTATTAGTGTGAACTGGATTAAGGTTATAGGAAGGTCCCTCTTGCTTCTTAGCCAATAATATCTGACCATGCATATCAAAGAGTGGAGGAGGCAAATTATTCATTATTTCACCAGCATAATGAAAGCATAAGGGAGGTTTAAAAGGACGCTATCTGCAGCAGGAAACTGTCAAAGAACGTGGGAACACAGCCCTCCTGCATTTTTGTTTCAGCTCCGTTGATCAGAAGATTGAAAGGCCTGCTCTACCTACAGGGGTCCTCTGTTCAGGCCCCACAGTGCAATTATAATCCGTCCTCACCTCCTTTAGAATGACAGGCCAAAAACAAAGCCCAGAGCTTTTGTACAGCTTAGCATTCCTAAGAAACACAAATCTTCATTTTTCTTTCTTTTTTTTTTTTTTTAACTCTTAAGAATTAATTAAAATTGCTCTTATATAATATTGAGGGATAAACCAGCTTAAAATTATCTAATACTTTTTAAGGGTGGAATTTGTATTTTATATAGTGTGTAGAAGGATCAGTTGCTAACTACCACAAGGTAGAGCAGCTCTGCTTTTGTCTTCGTGCTGCCTGCAGGAAAAAGGAGTCCAGTTGGCAGTATTTTGCATGAGGCTGTTTAATTTCATTTTTTTCTGCTGTTATGCCTGTTATTTGCACATTTTAGTGACAGAAATTTGCAAGTAGTTAGATACTTAATGGCTCTTGCAGTTAATCTTCTTGTTGAGCCTCTGCATTTCAAATGATATCTGAACAAAAACCATGCACCTCTTCAAATAGCATGTTATACTAGATCACTGTAAAAGCATCAGATGGTAGCAACCGTGGTGGCCTAAATAGATTAAGAGGTGTAGGACCTATATGAATAAGCAACGTTTTCAGTAGCTTCCAACAGCAGATTACTTTGGAAGCAACAATTTTTTTTCCAATTATGAAACAACAGCAGCAAACTGTTAAACGTACAAAACATACTGTCTGTTGTAGCTTCCTTCAGCTGGCCCACCACATCACTGTGGTAATCTGAGGAATGCTGTAGATTGCATGGTTATAACAGCTTGGATAATTCTGTGCTTAACGTGAAATCTTCAGTCTCCCAGTGTAAGCCATCACCAAGCAGGCTGAAGTTAACTGTCAAGTTACATTGTAGAATGAGCACACAGAATGCGTTTGGCAAGCAAATCTCACATCATGTGTGTGACCTTTAAATGCATATATTTGCAGGAGGTTAGACAAGATTCCAGGCTGCTTGAAAGGTTTAATGGGTGAGATCAATATGGGATGCCACAGTGTAGTCTAGCTATGCATGTGAAAGTCTGCTTTAAAAATGCAAAACAGGGTGATAATAAAAAGGATGGCAATGGCATGAATTTGTTTGGGTGTTCTCATCCTCTGATTTCTTATTTCCTATCTGAGACAACCTAGAATTACATTTAAGCTGATTTGGGGGATTTTTTTTGGGTACCTTTTAAATAATGGCTACAATATCAGGGGTGAAATCTGGCTTCCAAGGATGCAAGTGCATTTACAGGTCAGGCTATATAACAGCTCTTCTTGTTCTGATACTTACTGGTAAGTTCACACTCTTCTTGTATCATTTAACATTTTACTATTAACATTACTTAGTAACTGCCTTACAATTTTTATTTTTTTTAATTAGGAAAGAAACTCTTAATGCATGTTACATGGACTGATTTGCAAGCATTTGGGAAGATAGCATGTTAGTGAAAGCACATTTAGAAAGGGAAATATTTTAGTATCCCTTTCAAAGTTTATTTTGCTGTAGGAAAAGTGTAAAGCAATGTACATGAGAATCAGGCCTCTCTTATTCACAAAGCCAGTTCTTTTTGGTTTATTATAGGTTGATTTCCTTTGTTTGAAAGGGACAAAGGCATGTAATTTTATTCTTTTTCACATATGGTTTATTTCTTTGCCCTTTAAGTGACACCACTTGGATGGTTCATGTAAGATACCCAGGAGCCTGACAGAAGGGAACCAAGCAGTGAATGGTGAGTGGGGACATATCAAAAGCCAAGTGTCTGGTTTGTCATTCATTACCTGTGCTATTACCTTTGGAAGTACTATGGCATGGGGAATCAACTTCTAGAGCAATAGATGTATTCAGGGATTTGGTGGAACATCTGTCCCTGGTATATTTCTGCATCAGAACCTGATAAATAACCTGAAGTGATTCTCTGAACTGGCCAGTGGAGTCCCACCAGTGAGGCATACGTGGTAAAATGTTCAGAAATGTGGCTTTCTTCGAACATGCAGAAATCCTGTTCTTTGGAATAAGCATTATCTATCTCTTGTTATATTCTAGCCACAGCATTTAGTAGGTAGAACTTTTTGTGTTCTTTGACTTCAAGTAATTCTGCAGATTTGCATGTCAGAATGGATGTAGTGCCTAACTGCCTTTCAATTAACTGGTGCAAACCTATCCCTCTCTGGCATTCAGAAAACCTCTTTGATAAACTTTGATAATGTGCAGGACCTATCTGACTCCAAAGACTTGTCATGCCTTAACACTAAACGAAGGCTCAAATGAGATCAATCTATTTTGAGGAAGAATATAACTCACTGAGCTCCATCTTCCAAGTGAATGTGGAAGTTTACCTGTGAAACCAGGAGTTTTAACTGAAGATGGATTTCTTTATAACTTTCATATAATTTTGCAGAGCTTCAGGTCAAAACTGGCTCAATGATCCATGATAACTTCAGATTTATTTCTATAGTTGTTAATAAAAAAATTGTGAAAGTTTCTATCCATGTTCATTCCAGATTTCTATTCTACTACCTAACACCAATTTAGAGTCTAATTCACAAAAATAACTACTTCCTGATGGTGTGTTGTCGTGGTTTAACCCAGGACATGTGTATAAGGAAAAAATGTCTGTGGACATTATTAGTTCCTGTTAGACATACTGTAATTAATTATTTTTTTATTGGTTTTGCATGTTTATGTTTTATTCTGTTTTGTCTTCTTTCATAGAAAATAGAATTAATGAGCTTTGAAGAAATTCTGAAACACCTAAAGAAGCTATGACAGATTTTTCAATTTGAGCAAATACACCATGGCCATAATAAGCAGTCTTCATATTTTTAGCCCTGCTGCTATCAAAATATTGACTAAAGAAGAATGTACAGGCCTAAAAGGTCAGTTTTAGTGAGTGTTTCCATTTTTTTTTAATTATTTCTTTAATAGTGTTTTTCTACAGCGTATCTCAAGTCACTTAAGTTTTTCCAGGAAGCACCTACTTTTAAAATGAACAAAAGCATAGATATACAAAGCTATCTTACAATTTATTTCCTCCTTTTGTACAGTGTCATCTTTCAAGTATAGTTCCTGCAGAATGGCTTTTCAGATACAAAACTTCTCACAGTTTTACCTTTGAAACAGCATGGTAATATCATCCTTTCCCTGTAAACTGAGGGAATCACAAGAACAAAGCAGTACCATTGACCCCACAGCTGAGAGCTGAAAGCCAGAAGGGACACCCATCCTTAATGATCTAGAAGTATCTGTCTGTGCTTCCTAATGCAAGGAAATTGCTTTGCGCTGCATTTGAATAGAAATACATCATTTAGAGGTGGTGGACTATTGGTAAGAAAGTAAGCATTTGGGGACTTAACTGAGATCTTCCTGAAAGCTCTTTGTTCCCCAGCTGTTTCAGCTGTGAACTCTCTCTCTTCTTTTTTGAACTGATTTCTTAATAAAAGTTCACTGGGTTTATGGTACATTTCAGGTGCTGGATAAACCAAAAGCTGATTTTCTCCATTACACCTCTGTACCACTAGAAAACTAGACTGCATGCATGTTTCTGTGTGTCCATGCACACCCATGTTCTTGAAGGGAAGATTCAGTTTCTAACACTATTTAGACTGCTCAGGTCAATCAGCTACACAAGCCAACTGTTCCAGCTGCTGTGGCTACACCACCACTCCCAAGAAGTTCATAACTCTAATGGCCTCCAGGCATCCAGAATCTCTTCTGTCTCCCTAGTCTGAACTGTTGTTTATATAACAGCAAGATATACTTACTCTGACCTCTACCATTGTCCCTAAAGATAGGAAAACTCAAGACACAGATCTGACACTCTGCATCTTTGCTTTTTCTGAAAGGATCTGAGCAAGAGGTGACCAGATTTTCTCCTGTAAGAGCTCTGATTTTTGGAATGAGTAAAAGGATCCTCTTTAATTTTTTCCCAAACATGTCTTACAGAAAGATTTATATACTCATGAAACTGCCATCAGCCTGTGCAAATCATTGTAGTTTGAATAGCAGCAGCTATGGGTAATGCTCATTTTACGCAAGTATTTTTGAGCTATTAATGCCTCCAATTAGTGCAAATGTTAGTCCATTTCTTTCCATCTGTATATGCTGGGATGGGAGGGTTGGATCTGTATTTGAGTGTTGTTTTTCACAGCCTCCTGGAAAGTGACTGACAGACAGAATTTTTTCCTGTGCTTCAAAGCTTTGTCCTGAATGAAGAGTTTTACTCAGAATGAATGCTTTCAATACATTTGTCATCTTTGTCTCTTTTCATCTGGGAAATCTCTGATATGAAATTATTTCTTTACCAATTCAAAATGACTGAAAATGAATTTTTATTTGTTGATCAGTTAAAAGTTATTCATCTGGACATGTTCTCATCACAAATCACTTTCAAGTGTCAGTACCTTAATGAAAGAAGTGAGCCAGAGGATAATTAAATTAGGTGACGAACGTGTCTGAAAATGCACAAAATAAACAAATAAAAATTATTTCTGAGTTTATTTCAGTTGATTTTATTTCAGCACTCTGTTTTGGGCTTGTACCTCAGAGTTAGCTTTACTTCCAGAATGGAGGCAAGGAGTGCGCAATATGGAGTATTCAAAAGTCTTTTTTGGTCAAACAACATACTGTTAGATTTACGGAGTTTGTCATTGTGAGCGTAAAGCTAGGAGCTGAAATTCAGCCTCTTAGGCAAAAGCAGTGTCAACTTATTTCAGCACCAATCATGCCAGATAGGTTGTTTCTTGAGGGTCACTCTGAAGATCAAAGTTTTCCATCAAACTTGCAAACATTGATTAGCTATTGCCAGAAGATGGATTCTGGATGCATGTGTCCTGATATACCCAGGTCATATAGATACCTGGTACTTGATATACCACCTGGCATACCTGGTATACCACCAGGCAGTTTAAACAAGTTCTCATAATCTGTAAATGTACTTGACAAGAAAAATTACAGAGTGCAATGTGCTTACGCCTTATGCCTCAGACCCTGTCAGCTGTGATGAAGACATACTCTTCAGTTTCTGTGCTGTGAAATGCATACCTCCATGGCTCTGAAAAGGTCCATAAACTGCACAAAGACTAAAAATACCATGGTACTGTTGCTGTTATTTTGAAAAACCTGCGCTATTGGTTTAGAAGGGAGAAGAAGCATCTTCTCCCCAAAATTTACCTTCCTTCTTTGGATCTTCTGCAGAAGGTAAAGAAGCTTCTGAAATCCTGCTTGGGTTGGTCAGGTTGAATTAGAAGTTCCTGATGGGTAATATCAGTAAAAATGTCAAACAGCTGAAGCTAATGTTTGAGAGGGGGAAATGCTTATGCTGATGAGTATTGTTAGCAAGCTATTATGTATCATGCCATGCATGGTAATATAGTATATAGAGATTATGCTGAAGGCAGTGATTATAAGGTATACCAGTCAATGAAGCTGCAAGGTATTACTGCTTAGTGAGAACATCCTAAGCATTTCTGTTTAATTGCTACAGTCATGGAGTTAGTATCAAGCAATCGCGGTCATGTAGATGCTCTTAGTACCTTTTTGTAACTTTTTTGGAAACATTTTCACAAAGGCAGTTTGTTGCTTAGAGAATCTGGCTCCTGCTTCAAATACATATTTTTAGAACAGACATGATAGTACATGCAGGGAACATCAACAGTTTTTACAAAGCTTTAGCAAGGCTCTTCCCCTCTGGCTATTGATGATTTTATGGACAGAGGAAACGACACATTTACTAGTTATAGCCTGTCAGAGGAAGGACAGCTGTAGCAACAGCATGGTGAAGTTGTCAAGACAAAGTGAAACAAAACTTCAGATCGAAATGGAAATTTGGTACTAGTTTTTAAAATGGAGCTCACTCAGAGTGTTGAGAAGCACAACAGCTGAATCACTGTTTCTTAGCCCTTTTGAAGTTATGTTAATACTTTCCATGCAAAAGTACCTTAAAAGGATACCTCCAAGATACCTGTTTGAATTCATGCCCTGCTTTACTTTTGCCCACACCAACTGAAGCAAACATAAATGAAGACATCTGCTTTGTAGCACCAGATTTCTATTACAGTGCCAGCAGTAGAAATCAGGTTTCATGCTCATACTAACAGAAAATAAAAACGAGGAAGAGTTACAGCAGCACAAACCACCAGATCTTCTAATTCCTTTCCCAGGGCCTTGGGAAAGCACTGCAGGCTGTTTTGTTTAAGATCCATGAAGTAAAATCCACTACTGTAACCTGTATGAAAGACATTGAAAGGTTACTGAACCCTCCCACTGCCACAGATATATCATCTGTGAACTCATCAAATCCACTCTTTGAAAAATGCTTTTTATGTTTCTCTTTAAATAAGTGAACCTTATGAAAATATTATCCTTAACACCAGCTTCCCTGAAGACATTCTACTTCAAAACAATAAAGAAGGTACATCCAGTTCATGTGTTCTTGTCCCCACAGGCACTCTTTGGACTATCAGAGGAACTCTGTAAACTCTAGGGTAATATCCATAACAACACATGGCTTGTTATATCAGGCAGCTTAATCAACCATAAAGTGATTCCAATTTGAATATGTTCTATTTTAATTGGCAATTGTGTTGCTATCTATGCTTACAAATAGAAGTCAGAATAGTCATATTAACTTCTGTCATGCTGCTCTGCAGAGTAATTTGAGCTATCTTAGCAAAGGGTTTTGATTATTCAGAGTTAAAGGAATTGTTTAGGTGTGAATGTAACATAAGTGTATGGATTTCTGGCTTTAATAGTAGAAGTAATAGAGGAAAAGGAAAACAATTAGGTGAAAGTGGAAAAAAAATAATACATTTTAAATTTTGTTTCTTTTCCTCCTCAGGTAAGTTGAAGGTATATACCTTCATATGCAATATGAAGGTATTATCTGACCTTATACCTAACTTTACTTTGAGAAGGAAGCTACACTAGACTTCCTTAAGTCCCTTCCAATCTGAATTATCCCACTTTTAAAAATAACAAAATAAAAAAAAGCTACAAAAAATCCAGTCTAATTCTGATTTCTGTTTTTAACTTTGACATATTAAGAAATTTCTCATTTTCATTGTTATTAACATAACTGTACCACATGTCATATCTTTTTCATTTTATACTTGGTACTTTTAAAGAAAATACAATGCAATTTAAAATTCTTGGTCTGTTACATACCTGTTGAAGATGTTTTTTACACTGGAGGAGAGGGTAAACTTCAGGAAAGACATGACTGCATGACTGGAAACTGTCTATCCTCTGCAGACTGCTTTTCCTTTCATTAAAGAGAAATTTTCTTCATTACAATGCTATAGAATCACCCAAATGACTAAACTACAAAGGAAAACATTTGACTTTTCATACACCCGATTAAAAGTGTAAGACTTCTGTTGCACAATTAGCCTCATTTTACTACCCAACATTTTGGAGTGAATGCAAGAAAAATGTTAACATAGATGATGTGAAAATCGTTCTATTTACCAGGTGCTCTTTACTTTTACTACTTTGTCACCAGCTGTTATGTTGTCATGATGGCTATGATACAAAAACACAATTTAAAAAAAAGAGAGGAGAAAAAGAAGCAGTTACTCCCCCACATGCATTATTATAGTTTCATGGGTTATAACAGCAGTAATTGGAATCAAGTCAGCCATCTTCTGACTTGACACTGCTATAAAGAATAAAGATATACTTTCTTGTATTCTAATTGGCAAAATAAATCTTGGGCTGTCTTTGTGAAAAAAATTCTTTATTAGGACATGGCAAACAGGTGCTTCTTGAACTTGTCTTTGCCTTCAAGCAGAAGCCTGAGAAGGTCAGAGCAGCCAGACACCAGGCTGCATAGGGAAACACAGTGAGTGAGCCAACACTGAGATTTTGGCTTTAACAGCCAGGGTACAGAAGTAGGGTGAACTTTAAACACAGGTGCAATGTGCAAAGTAATAAAACAAAACATCTTTGCATTCAGGCAACACTGTAAAATAAGAACCTGTACAGAAAAATAATCTGGATTTACAAGATAACAGTTATCTTTGTTTTACATATTTAAACCAGAGTACAAGATTAAGAAGTGGGATATCCCTGCCCCTCCGGCTTCCTCTGAGTATTTCAGAACTCCATAGACATGCTCCTTTTCTGGAATGCAGAGTGAGGCCCTTGCTGCACAAAACAAAGTAGCTCCACCTGATCTTTGGAACTCCACTGATGAAACTATTTACTCATACTACCTATCCCTATCCTCTCTTCAGATTAACGTCCATATAATTTGATTTTATGCCTCTTTAAAAACATAAAAAGGTTTTTAGGGATGGCAGATCATCCAACAACTAATAAGTAAATGGCTTCAGTGGTGGAAGGATACAATATCCTCAAAATGTTCCCTTGTACGCACACGCGACCCCACTCTTGCTTGCAGATTCACAGATTCATGCTATCATCATAATAAGTGTTACCAGAAAACTGTTTTATTTCTGAGTACAATAAGAGAGATTGTCCATTCAGGTACAAGTTACAGTTACTACATTTTGTGTAGACACATTCTTTTATGAGACCTGGGCATCCAATCCTCTTTCTTCAAAAACAAGTAGTAGAACTAGGTTTTTTCAGTCCTGAATAGTAATAACAATCAAAGTAACAGTAAAGATGTACAACTTCATAATAAAAAGAAAGAAATATTTCCTATCCCGCAATGCCTATCTGGCTGAACTATTTCACATCTAATAGCAATGCAAAACAAATATGTGTACCTTTCCACTAATGTGTATGTGTAGACACTGTGAAATCATAAATTCTTTCTAAGCTTACCAAAGGACTAAAAATCTCTTTCCAGTGATGCAGAATCTGATGAAATCAGTCCCCATACAGACTACTACAGAAGAGTGAAGCTCTGAGTCCCGAATACAGTCACCATGTGAAACACTCAGATTGTTGCTATGTCATTTTATCTGCCTCTGTTGATACGCAGACCCAGGTGACTGTAAGGCTATTCTTATTAATAAGGTAGAGAAAAAGAGGCTGAATATGATAAATGGGATAAAAGAGCGGATCAGAGAGAGATATATGTAACACTCCTAGTTCCACACAGCAAGACATGCATACAAGGAAGCAGAAAAGACAGTGACTGCCCACTGCATGGTCATGTGGACTGTTACATTTTTGGTTTATAAGTAGTTTGCATGGACAGGAGTAACTGTACAGGTCTGAGGGTGCTATCCTTTAGAAGTGAGTAGTCAGCAAGTAAAAGAACAGATAAAGCAAGAAATAAAATGAACAATTGTAGGGAATATGGTAGAAAGGCAGCAGACTGGCAGGCTGCACACCAAAATTTCCATGTCACACAATTCCCCAGGCAGTTCCAGAAATTGTAAGAATTATGTGTGCTCAGAAGCCACAGTGCAGTTCCCTCAGCTTTAGGTCATCACACCCAGCCAACTATTAACAACAGCAGCAGTCATACCATAAATACAAACGGCTCAGCTTTTAAACTAGTTACGTTTTCAGTTCTTGTTGCTATTGGAATACTCTTGGCAAAAGACCAAGAAAGTACCTTCTGGTTTCCTAAATGTATTCACAGCCACAGTTTGTTTGTCCAGGTGCCAGCCTTTCCTTTATTTTTAATGCTTTCATGGTATTTGCCAGTGTACATTTTAGAGAGTAGTTGTGTTTTCTCTCTGCCTTCTTCTGGCTAAGACTGTCAAGCCAAATTGTTCCAATACGAAAAATTCTCTTTTTTTATTGATTATTTTAATAACACCTCACCATGAATGCAGATAATTCATACATTTTAGGAAGAAGCCTCCTTTTCACTGTATCCACATCTATTCTGTTCCAGCTGTTCCTGAGGTGTAGTCTCTGATTTCACAATTAACAGCTTCATGAACCAGTGTGGTACTGGAGGGAAGTGGTGCTTCTGTCCCGTCCCTGATAAAAATTTATGTTTGCCTGGACTGAGAGGTAGCCAAGGAAACTGAATGATCTCAGGGTCATTTTTTTGCTCATTCATCTCTTTCATCAAGCCCTGAAGAAAGCTTTTCAGCAAAGGGTCCCTTGCCCATAAGGACAGCAGGGGTCTCTGCATGAGATTAATACTTTGTAATATCCTAAGCTGCTTGAGCTTTTCCTGACACTTTAGGGAAGCGGATGAGGTAGACCAGCTTGTTTCTTTTGCCCTCTATTACCATAATGATTTCACCAACAGGTAAAGGAAGTCCTCACTTTCTCATTTCCCTATGTGATATGGATGTGGCAATATCCCCAGAGTACTCCTAACCTGCTGCTTCTCACCGTAGCCTGAAGTATGTGTTTGCATCATATTAACAAATAAGTTGTCACAGAAAGCCTGTGTTCCAGCACATTTTCCCACCTTGACAATGTCACAAATAGCAATACGATTCTGGAACTACAGATTCCTAGTACATGGGAAAATAGGTCACATGAACATTCTGTGAATAATATTGATAGTCCTGAATCAAAATATGTGCCCATCCCTTCAAGCAAGTAAATAGTACCTTCTTGCTTCTGCACTGTCCTTTCCCTAACTCAGAATCAACCTGAATGCTGTGTACACATCTTAAGCTAAGAATCAAAAATGCCTTTTATTCCTACACCATTTTGCCTTCCAATTTTCTCTAAGATGTTCCAGAAGGTAACTATTTCTGAAGACTGTGAAGAATTCAACACTTAAAGTATCTTCCTTTCCTATAATTTGCAAAAAGAATGCACTGATTTGAACTTTTTGCAAAATCTAGACTTGGTAAAAGACACATTGTCTGCAAATCTGGCATGCAAATTTCCCACGTGTGATTGGTTCAATGTGCAGATACTCAGTGGTAAATAAACCCAAAGGTTTTTTGAAAAGAATTTCTGAGTAAGTTTATTAGGTTAAAAACTGTTTTGTTTTGGTGTGCCACTGTTGTTGTTTTTTCTTGGTCCCACATGGAGAGCAAACATGGCCTGGAAGAGTGTTATGTCAAGTACCTCCCATCATGCATTGTCGCTGCTCAGTGAACTGGAGTCTAAAAAAAGTAATTCCTCATTTTCATCTTGACTAGGATTCCCCTTTTCTTTGCTGTGAAGCTGCACTAATCCTTCATTCAGAGCAACCCACACCCTCTGGTTCCACTCGGAGTTCTCCCTTTCTAACATCATTGTATTCTTTATCTGGGCCTTCTTCTTCCAATAGTACTCCTTGAAAGCTCTTTCACAGACAAGAAAGGACCAGCTCCATAATGGCCAAGTTGGCCCTTTTCTTTTCTCTCTTTTTTTTTTTAAGCTTCCGACTGAGCTTTGCTATTTAATCTTCTTGAGGCGTTCAAGATGTCACTTGCCTCTGATGACTATAGACAAAAGGGAAATCCATCCAACTTGAATGCAGTGTATACTTGAATACATAGGGTTGCTTTGAAGAGAGTTTCTTGAAGTCTCTGTGTTTCATTGGCTGTCCTGGTGGCCTCCTTGCAGGTCTTTATGTGAAATCATATGCCTTTTCACAGATCATGATTCT
This sequence comes from Nestor notabilis, assembly GCF_000696875.1. Classification (NCBI taxonomy): domain Eukaryota; kingdom Metazoa; phylum Chordata; class Aves; order Psittaciformes; family Psittacidae; genus Nestor; species Nestor notabilis. The sequence continues at coordinate 82,743 of NW_009934985.1, forward strand.
TGGAATGTTACCTGAATTTATACAGCCCTAAATATTAGCAGGTGAGATATTAATCAAAAGAGGTTGTTTCAATCAGGTAATTTTAATAAGTTAATAAGAATTCCCCCCTCACCACAAGTATATAGGACACTTGATGCTTTGTGGATGCTTTGACTGCTTGGTTTGCACATATTTTACAGGTAGCTATGTCATATTCCCTCTTCTCACGGCTGCAAGCTGAAAAAATGGAGAACATGCAGAGGACAGGGCAGAGCATCCCCTAGCACCAAGCCCTCCGTTCCCTGTTTGAGCACTAAAAAATTAACGTTTGCCACTCTATACTGCATTACCTCAAGATTAATTTTGCAATTCCTGTATTGTAGGAAACCTGAAACATTAAGACGAAGTGTTTTCATAACTGTTATGGACCGTATAGGTAAAATACATTTATTTATATACATATGAGCTATATTATACATATTATTTAAAGGACCCTGATTTTCCTGAAGTTCTGAATGCTCCAAGACACATAACTTTTTAGGTACTGGCTACCTATGAATATCTATACCAACTGACAACAGACTGGTGGTGTGAAAGATGTCAGATGAACAGGTATTTGTCCATATCAATTATTAGCCTGTGTAGATTATATGTTCTTAGTCTGTATAGATACAGTTTTGTGAACTAGTCTCTATGTTTTACAGATGGATAAAATTCTAGGAAAACAACAAAGTTGATAATGAGCATTGCAATACGGATGTATGAGCTAGCATTTTTATTAAATGGAAATATAGAATGGGAATTTCTGCATGAAAATATTAATCTACCAATTTCTAGCATTGGTCAGAAGAAGAAAACACTCAGTCTTTGTAGAGGTATATACAACTTTTCATTTCCCATATCAATCATGAGAACAAGTTGAAGTTCAGATAATGGCCAGTTCAATTTACCCTAATTGTTAAGGACTTAGCCTGACTGTTTGCATTACAGACTGTGGCCACTGGGTTCTCAGTAGGGGTTTGCGGCCTACTCCATCCCGTAACAAACCCATGTTCATGCGTCGATTCAGATCCATCACCCTGAGATAAACTGTGAATATTGCCCTTTGTCCTGCACTGCATTCTTTCATGCATTGTGTAGTGACTATTTAAGGATTTAAAGGCTCATTTGCACAATTCTTTTGTCAGCAGCCTCAGAGCAGAATGGAAAAGTGATGGCTTCTCTGTCTGGGTTATGCCCTGAAGCTCTTGTGAGAGAAATCTACATACATAAGTTTTTCTTACACATGCAGAATGTCAACACTAAAAAAAAAAAATGACCTGTCTGTTTCTGTAGCTTAAAAGGTTATGGGTTAATATATGATGTGATTTGTTTTCCTCTTTTGTGGTATTTAAAAAAAAATCAACACTTCAAAACAAACAGTAAAGGAATACAGAAACACTGGGTATTTAAAACTTCAGCTGATTAGGGTTGCTGGAATTTGCAAAATAAATCTCCTTTGCTGAAGGAGGCTGATAACATTAATAATTTAGACACCCTCAATTGCTCAAGAAATATCTGAGAAGATAATATTTCAAAAGTCCATCTCATCTGCCTATTATGCTTGTCTGTTTTGTTAATACATGTTTATTTAAACACAAAAAAATCCTTGGAATGACAGTAGTTTTATATATATATACATATATATATATATAAACCTTTACATATATTTACTTATTTGAAAAAAAGATCTTGTTATTCTTCCCCTTAAAGCAAAGCTGGCTGAAAAGTTACAAAACAAAATTAAAATTTGGAAAAATCACTTCCTTCCACTCTACTAGAGACCTCAGAAGTCTGTGCGAACTCTGTCTGAACTATTTACCTGCTTCATTGCTTATATTAATACTTTTCATTTGACATAGATGGATTATTATGCTCATAAAATTTACAGACATTTCTCACAAATAAGCATGGGGGATTTGAAATCAAATAGCAAACTGATATTTTAACAAATTCAAGGTGGTTAGCTGCTACTAAGAGGAATAGCAATGCCTTCTTCCATACAGCATTTTTCATTAAAGTTTATGACTTAGAGTGTTTTCAAAATAAATTGTTTTGTAATGCATCACATATCATTTCATGTGAATAAAATGTGCCAGGCAAGTAATTCATGCCATTGGTAAAAATCCTTGAAAAATGAAAGATTTTGGCCTTCATAGTATATCTGGATGATCTTTTTTAGACCATTATAACTTTAACAATATGACTATAAAAAATGAATATAGATTATACTATTTTCCCCTCTGTTTTCCACCTAAGTTATTCATTAGACTGAATACTGAAACCTGTTTAAACTGGCTTTAATTGGATTTCATGTGATGTTAATCAAACTCCAGCAATATGGATTTTTTTTTTTCTTCTAAAAAAATATTCTGTTGGGGTATTCCAGTTTTTATGTCAGTTATTCATTCCCTCTGTTCTGTAAATATTGAGTTTTTATCACCCAAATGTCCATTTTTCCCAGAGTTATTAAACCTAATAAATCTACGTATGTGGGCAAAATGTCTAAAGCTGCCATATTAATCAAATTTCTCCTAAAAGTTTTTTTTTGCTGTGGTCCATCTGGTGAGAAATAATGGAAAGTGGTATGTTCAAAATGATGTTGTTATCAGTGACAATTGGTTTAATCAACATACTACTCAGGCATATAGCCAGTGTAACCCCTGCTAAGGCTTCTGACTATTTTGGTGACCATGTCTTTCCCCTGTCTTTTTGCCTACCTGCATGGTTTTGGTCCATGTTTCACCTTGTGTTGCAGACTCCAAGTGGCACAAGGGCAGCTACCAGCTTTGTAGGGTCCTTATGACCATGGATGCTTGCCATGGAAAAGATGTGTAATTTCCTCAACAATAACTGAACAAGCAGTCTTAAATCCACTTCCAGTGAAACATCTGCACCTATTTCATATTAATATAGAGATTATTTTTTTCTTTTGAATCTGTAAAGATAAGAATTTAAATGCTTTAAAAACTAAGAATGAATGATTTTTTTTTTTATATGGAACATATTAAAACTGCATTTACAGTATGTATTTTTTCATTCTATTTGCTAAACTGCAAGTAGGACATTGAGAAATAAAAGAACTCTTAAACTGGATAATTCTGATAACGTGGTAGGATGCAGATACTTAGAAGTCATGTAGATCACACTGTGCGTATCTGAAGGTTTGTCTGTCATCCTTAGCCATAATGTCAACCTTTGGTCCTCCCCTCTAGGGCATTCCATTAGATTTTGTGCTATGATACATGTCTCGTTTAAACATTTGTATTGCTCTGTTTTGTTTATTGCATTCCTTAGCCTGAAGATATGCAAAATTCCATGAATCCCAATGCAATGTGTTCTCTCTGACAGATACAAAATAGACTTTGAACACTGGCTCATGGCCCTAGCTGTGAGAAATGGTTCTATCAGACAGGATTCTAAGTATTGACACAATTTTGGAATAACGGAGGCCGAGCTCTGCCTTGACCCTACTACCTCAGTTAAATGCAAATGACCATTTGAATATCTTTGTTTCCAACGTGTATCAATAATATGTACAACACATAAAAGATTCTAGTGTCCAGGATAGTGATTAACATTTATTCCTAATTGCATCAATAGAGTACAACAGTGTGAAAGAGTGCAGGTGAAGGCCTGGACCAGATCACTGAGCACCAGGGAATTTAGTTGGTTGTACTGGTTCCCATTGTAGGATGAAAATATAACCTGTAGTCTTCCTGAGTCACAGAAGAGTTACCTCTTCACATGTTCCCTGCCATTCTTCAACACTTTGAAACAAACCAGCTTCAAATCCAGAAACCTGCAGGAACTGTGTGAAGGAACTCTTATTATTTCAAAAATTCAGGTTTGAAGAGCCAGTTTGTTTCAGCCCACATGAAGGACCGACCATCTCACCCATTTCTTCACTTTGCTTAAGGTCCATCATTGTCTGCAACAGTGAATGAAAAGCCAGCTGACAGGCAGAAAGTGGCTGGTGAACAGCTTGTGGAAAAAGGAAGTGTTAGAAAGAATTTCAAGAAAGCATCAAATGAACACCAAAGGAGGGCAAATACATCTAGTACCAGATCTTCCTGAAAAATTTATGCCTAAGCCATTCCAAAAAATCTCTGATCAATAAAATTTTTCAACTTTTCCTGAGTGAGTTTGGAGTTTTACATCAGTAAAAGACTTGTATTTTGCACCTCTAATACTTAGTAATATGTGGTTTTCTCTCACATTCAAATACTTAAGAAATATACAGGGAAAAAACTCCAACACATTTTCCTCCATTGTCTTTCATAAGTTATCTATGAGTTTCTGTAGTTTATGAGTTGTCACAAGGGAGCTAAACCACAGAAAAGCTTTATGTTTTGATCCATTGTCCTTCTATTAATTTCTTATAAAATCAATGCCCATAATTATGAACTTCCAATTTTGCAGGTGTTCAGCTGTCTTAAGAGATAAAGAGTGTCACAGTAGGTGTCAGTCATGGAGGGAAAGGCTATCACTCATTAACTAAGTAGATAGCTTTGGTTTTTGTATGGATATATTTAACAAAACAGTGACCTTGGGTTGGATTTTGTTCATCACAGTGCAGGAAGAGAAATACCTGGAGTGCAGTGGACATGACGACCTGCGAGCTGCTTGGCCACCTGGAGCTTCCCCAATGCATGTGGCTATATAGTTTTTTGATTCAAGAGTGTCCAAAGTTGTTGATCAAGGCAGCAATCTGTAGTGCCTTCGGAATTAGGCTATTTATAAAGAGGTTGAGATTTTTTTCCCCAAGATCTACCATCCTTTCCCTTGTTTAGCCTTGTTTAAGCGTCAGCTAACTATTGTTACTATAGGAGCTGATTTAAATTAGGTTTTAGAAAGATGAGTGATGGTTCTATGCATGACTGACATGAACACATATATAGTATATATGAGCAGTTAGATGACAATCCAAATCAATTTAGGCAGATTCAGACCAAGTAAAGTCATAATAATATATGCCAGCATGTTATTATTCATTATATTAATATTAATGGTGATTATGATGAACACTCTTTTTTCATCTGGAACCAGACTTCCAAATTTGTATCTAATTTTAACCCATGGTACTTAATAGTGTTTTCCTCAATATTTTATGGCAAGATGAATAACAACCACAGTGATGACAGTTTTCTATCAATCACATTGATTATTTGTTTAGCTCTTAAGATTCAAGGTCATAAATTTTATACAAGTTACACTGGAATTGTCCTCAATTATCAAATTCTTTGAAGGTAGGAATATCCACATGAATATCCATATTGGAATGCCAAGCTTCTGTATGTGGATAGTTAGAATGGATTTTTCTGACCACAATTTACTAAGAAGAATGATTTATTTTCATTTCAATCCAGTCAATCAGAGATGAGTCAAGTACAACACAATTTCAAATCAAACAGCTGAATATTTGTTTTCACAGGAGTGCAAACACAATTCTGCTTTCTTTCTCTGTTAAAAGTATGGGGTTGATACCATCAATCATTGTCTTACTGAACATTTAGGTATTCAGCACAGATATGAAAAATTTTGGTTGAGAAGTTTGCAGAAGTTGTCTCATAAATTTCCTGGGACTTCTGGTTTAAGTGTCATGCTTCTCATGAGCACAACAACAATACTGGTAAATAAGCAAATATAAAGGTTGTTAACATCATTGTCACATGTTGAACTACATAAACTGATGATAACATTTAATGGATTAATAGTTTGGAAATACTGAAAGCAGGGAAAAAAGAGGGTTTTTTCTTATTTCTGCTATGGTTCCTTGATATGGAATGAATGTGTATTGGGTTTTTTTTGCACACATGAAAGAACTGTCTGATCTAAATCAGATTTTGATAAGGGAAATTTTTGAATGTGTCTTAATTCTAAATATTAAATAGTTGCACAAATTCTATTAAAAAAAATTCATTTTGTTGCAATTGTTTTTCTTAGTATAAACTTTTTAAACACATTTTTCTTCTAAGAAAGTCATTAACAATTTTAAACTGGAAGCCTTCTACTTTACATGCATTGTTAGAACTTTTGGCAATAATGTCTTCTACGTGTCTTTTGTCAAAAATTTCATTTAGGAACAAGATAGACACAATCGGTCCTTCACTGCATCTTGAAGTCAACAGAAGCTAGTCTCCCACAGCAAAGGAAACAAGATTAGCCCACTCTTAAGAAAATGCCAACATCCTGAGATGTAAAATGAATTCACTTATTTATAGGGATGGATAATTTTCTTTCTAGGTTGTGTGCAGACCTAGCAGTCATTTGGAAATTTCAAGGGAAGTAGGACACAATAATTCAACAGTAAGACAGCAGCTGGCAAAAGGAAAGAGATTTGAAAGAGGAACAAGAATTAGAAGTGAAATATGAAAACTGAAGAATTACAAGCCCACAGAACAAGTAATAGTACAGTCCAACACACAGAAATTTGTATTTTGGAATATGTGATGGGACACCAGTATCTTATAGGAGAGTTTTGGCAGCTGTAGAAGCCAAGTAGGAACAATCAGAGAAGAAGGTGGTTGTACGCTCTGGAATGAATATTTCCAGCCATCTGAGGAATCTAGTTTAGTCTTCATCTGTGTAGGGTGAGAACAAATTGCTTGGAAGCTTTAAAGAAAAGTCACAGATCAACACCTACAAATACACTAAAGCTACCGAGATGTAGCCCAAGGCAGGGATAAAGCAGTAGCAAGGAATATGTTAACAAGCTCTGAATCTAGTGCTAAATCTTGAACTACACCACCATGTCAGGGTTTGACAAGGAATAGCATCTAACCTTTAAAGATTATTAAGACTGGCTTGTTTGCTCTATTTCTATACTATTAAACTTGTTTCCGAATCATGGTGATCATATTCAAACTGCCTATTAGAAATGGTGCCTAGACTATGCTAGCTCCTGAACTGTGACAAGGGTAGGCCTGAGAGAGTGCTGTCTGAGTGACCAAAACAACGTCAATGTCCATGCTAACAATCTAATGACATGTGTGATTGAGTTCTAGTGACTGGGCTTTGGTACACTTAACTACACTAGTATGGACATAGCCTGAGAAACATTTTCCAGAGTTCAAAACAGCTGGTCAGGTGGAGAAGAATGAAGTCTATGAATTCATTTTAATGCTATCACATTGCTGATGGGAAAAGGAATCTGGGCAATGAACTGACAAAATGTAATATGAAGAGCAGCAAAACCAGCAAAATAAATCAAATATCATGAGGTTATCTTTTTATTTTACCTGATTACCTTAGGCAGCTCCCCACAGACTATGTTGTCTTTTATGCTCTCCAGTCAGAAGCCTTTAACTGCACAGAGACTCTAGGACCATGCCTGAGAAGTAAACTGCATTGTGTTCTCCTGTGCCCCCTTCCCACTGTCATCTGAAATGTTCACCTGTTATTAATCCCTGTCACTCATACAAAGTGCTCAGAGTACCTTCTCAAAACATTCATATATATTGCTGTCGTGGTTCAAGCCCAGCCGGCAA
>NW_009934986.1:0-270 GCF_000696875.1 Nestor notabilis
ACTTGGCAAGAGTTCTGAGGGAGTCTCATAATTAAGAGGCATAATTAATTTGATATACAAAGCCTCCTGTGCTTATTTGACACCTTTTGTGAAGTGTCTCTCACTGGGGAAAATCCGGCAGAAGCGTTTTGTTAATTGCGACTTCCATTTTAACTGTTATTCAGTATTGCCTTATAATACATGTAGTCTTTAACTCATCTCCATTCTTCCCACTGACAACAGATGTGTTGGGAAAATCTTTGTCTTTGAATGGCAGTCCTTTTTGTACAC
>NW_009934986.1:321-6097 GCF_000696875.1 Nestor notabilis
ATTCCTGCATAGCTTGTTTCAGTTCTTTTTCTTTTGTAAATGCATCAAGTGCTTTTCTTTTGATAGTTCTTCCAGTTTTGTTAGGAATTTGAAAATATGATCAAGAAGTGAGCAACTGTTTAACCGAAGAATGCTCTGTACTTTGAGAAGCCTCTTACGTTATCTTCACTCTTTGAGTCTCTTCCACTTTTTTTAGTGTGTTTTGTTTTATTGCTTTTTACAGTTTCAATTTTGATGTATTTAGGAATTCTAAAGCCGTTACATATTAAAATTTCTTTTTCCGATACACCAAAATTTCTTCCCCAAGGGAGGAGAGAGAGATCAATTTTGGTTTCATAAATCCAATTTATTATTGATAGATAAATAAAATTTTGGATTAGGAGTCAAGAATCTTCTGCTTTAAGGACACTCTTGGATATCGAGGAACAAGAAGTGCTAGAACCTATGGATATTCAGAAATAAAACCATCTAATAAACCTGCTCTGCCAGTGATCCCAATTAGAAAATATACACAATCAAAATTTTTCATTAAGCACTTTTGTTTGAAAATGCTTAGACATTTGGTCTTATACACTCATTAATTAGCACAAACTTATGTAATCATGCATAACTAATCAGCATTAAAAGTTGCACAATGACATATCTAACTTGCCTTTTGTAATGTACAAAAATGTTCATGTTTATTTGAAAGGCCAGACAATACCACTGGTTATTTAGGCCTCAGTGCATCTGAATTAAGCTGTTTTGTGAGCTGCCTCGAAAGTTTCTGGGAAGTGTCTGAGCATACGCAATCCTTGCTGAAGTCAATTCATCAAAATCCAGTCTTCCATCTTCATGCAATTCCATAAAGCTCTACTAAGTCAGTATTTTTTAAAAAGAACTTCCTCCAAGCATGTCTTTTTTTTTTTTTTCCCCTTCAGGAACCTCTTCCCTTTTTTTCTTCAAAATTTTACACAGATATTGAGATGGTTATTCACATTTGACTTGCTATAAATCATGCTTCCGATAAGCAAAAAGTAATATCAAACCAATATAACTTCTATCATTTTATATTACTCACTGGCTTTTGCCTTTTTCTTTTTTCTAATAGAAGTCATGATTTATTTATTGAAAACATAAAAACAAGACTAATTAGAGGAAGTAAGGTTCACAGTTTTTGTGACACTGGATTCTGTCTTTTCAGAGTACCTTTTGCTGAACAGCTCATTTGACATCTAGCCGATGGGAAATGATGAATGCACTGTTTCTTCCGAAGTAAAATCACAGGTTTGGCAGTAATTGGTTTCAAGGAAGATGTGACAATCCTCCAAAGGTCTGGAGGCAAAACTCTCTTGTTATTGACATAATTTAGACTGGATCGATTCAGACCACAGTCAAGTTTCACAAAGAGAGCAGTGCAGTGAAGTGCAGTGTTTATTTTTCTGGACTATGTTTATTTTTTTGGACTGCCAATATGAGAGAGAGAAGCGTGAGAGGCAGAACTTCAAACTCTAGCTCTTGAGAGACAGAACATATAATTATGTGTAAGATTTCAAATAAATATCATACAAAAGATCTATAAAATATTTCTATGGTGTATGATTGGCAATTGTATTTAATATATCTTAACCTTTTACGTTCATTCTCTGAAGGTTTTGAGAAAAAACTAAAATTGGACTGCTGATGTTATTTGGTGTGGACCATGGTGGTAGACACTACAGTGAGAAAGTGATCTTACAAAGTAAATGGATGTTCAGAGGATCCCCAAAATTCTAAGACAATAATTATATAGGATATTTCTGCAAATCCCCACTTCCCTTGAAACTGGTTGAGGGTACTTCCAGTCACCCTGCGTATCTCCCAGATTTTTGCTGTGCTTATAAAAATACCTGGAATATGCTAGGCTAAAATAAATGTTGGTCATTGCTCTTTTCTAGTGACACAAAAGACATAACAAAACACGGGTCCAAGACGAAAAGGATGCCGTATCACCTGGAGATGCTGAAAAATTATAGAAAAGCTGCCGGTGCCTTTTGAAAACCTTCAAACTCCATGATTTTTAGGAGTGGTTATTTATTTATTTTTTATGATATATGATTAGCAAGACAGGTGTTCTGCACCTGTGGGGTGGTGAAGTGAGAGAGAGAAGGTTCTTTCTGTAGCTCAGTAAGAAAAGCCAAACAGCAAATGACTTACTAAAATGGCTGTTTTCGTAAGACAGAATATAAAAAGGAATACAGATAGCAAATACATCTTGCATCCTTTCAGATGCTGGACATTCTGCATTCATACATACAGCATCAAAAAAACCCTGGATGGATTTCTTTCCCATGGCATGCTACTCAAACTCCATCCATCAAGAGCGATTATTCCTTTTTGGTCTCTCAAGTTATTACATATTTTCTTTATAAGACAACTATATCCCTGGAGGATGTTCACATGAGAACTTCTTGCTGTTATCCAAATGTTAGATTGCTAAATTGTTATTTGTTATTGTTTGGTAGAATATTAGCCAGTACCGAGGGGAAGCTGCCTGGAGGCTCCTCTGTTACAACGTGCAGTTGGTCTGACCTGCATCCAAGGAACGTATGCAGTACAATGCAAGCCTGAAGGCCACACTGTATGTGCAGCACAGCACAAACATGGATTACTGCGGTAACTATCTGGATCACTAATGCCTCAATGTGTAGCAGTGTCCCAGTCAGAATCATTACAGCAGGTAAGTACATTATTTCCTGAGATAGTAATAAGAGTAGATAATTAAGGATATGCTTACATGAGGTTATCTGCTACATAAATTTATGTCTCTGCAATTAAAAATACATTTTAGATAGCCAAATGAACATAATTACATTTTACTTGCATTTTCCTTGTAGTCTTATTATAACACTTCAATGAATATGACTTTTCATTCTTGAAGTTACCTCTGTTCCATCATCTACTTAGCCAAAGTCAATCACCACTCATTACACAATTGGTTATACTTCAAAAAGATAAATTTGTTCTTTCTTCAAAGAGTACAATTGTCTGACTTGAATGTACACTAAGTTCTCTTTACAAAGCTTTGATTGTGAAAGAGTCTTTAAAACGGTACATGTAAGAGACTGTTGGTGTTTTTTACACTCTACAAAAAGCAAAATGCATGAGAATCAGAAGATGGTATTTACTCATCACAGGCCTGATGAGTAAGAAAAATATTGAAAAGAAGGAGGAATAAAGGGGGTCACATTTTCTTCAGATGTAGTTCATACAGTGCTATGCTTCGGATTTGTGACTAAACAGTGTCGATAATATGCTACTATTTTCCTTATTACTGAACTGTGCTGAAGCAGCATCAAGTCCTTTTCTGTTTCTCACATGGCACTGCCAGCAAGTAGGCTGGGGTGTGCATGGCGTTGGGAAAGGACACAGCCAAAACAGCTGATTCCATCTGACCAAAGGAAGTCCTTCTCACCCCACCCCACCAGTGGGCAGGCTGGGGGTGCACAGGAAGTTGGAATAGGACACAGATGGGACAGCTGACCCCAACTGACCAAAGGGATATCCCATACCATATGGTGTCACACTCAGCAATAAAAGCTATGGGGAAACAAGGAGGAAGAGGGGGAGGTTCGGAGTTGTGCCGTTTTTCTTCCCAAGTAACTGTTACGCATAGTGGTGCTCTGCTTTCCTAAAAATGGTAAACATCTACCTGTTGATGGGTAGTAATGAATGAATGCCTTATGTTTGCTTTGCTTGTGCATGCAGCTTTTGCTTTATCTATTAAACTGTCTTTATCTCAACCCATGAGTTTTCACACTTTTACCCTTCCGATAATTTCCCCTATCCTACTGCAGGGGATTGAGCAAATCGCTGTGTGGTGCTTAGCTGCCTACGAAGGTTAAACCACAACAGTATATTTTTAGTTATTTCCTCCTCTTCAACACCAGTATTTCTTTCATAACTGTTCCCAATCCTGCATTATGCTTTTGTACCAAATATTCTTGGTATACCACATATGCTTGGATAAGAAGACTTGCAAATACTAGTTAATTAAATCAGTCAGCTGTGATACTGAAATTTTACAATGAAAACAAGAATTCTCCTTCTATGCTTATTGTATTAAACATTGTAACTTTCAAGACTCCTGTGACTTCCTTTTCTAAGTCAAGTGGGTCTAGCAAGTTAACTGCTTCTTACACAGAAAGATTTAGCCTATGCTTCTCAACTCCCCAGAATTTTTACTTCATGCCTCTAGAAACGCCCCATATATATACTATTTTGAGTGACCAGAGCATTCCTGAGAAACATACACCAGAATAATACAGAGAAAACATACTGCCGACTATAATGTGATCTTACAGATGGTCCCTGATTTTATGAGGAGTAGAAATGTGACCTGAAACAGCATTTTTTCCATCTTCCATCTTCCATCCAATCAATCCCAAATACTTTCATCACATATCTTTGCACCTGCAAGCCAGAAATCCAATCTTCTGTTTCTGTCATTGCCACTCATCTCACCCAAACCAGGAATTAACCTTATTCACCCGATCTTGCATTGCTACGTTTCTTCAGTTCTTCATCCTATGCATCCTTCCTTCCATGTCTGCAATACCCCTCTCTGCTTCAACATCACCAGTCTGCCCTCATCTGGACGTTTAGCACCATCTGAGTTCCTACAAGAAGCTTTATAGAATCCTGACATATCAACTCACATCACGAAACATTATCAACACACAGAGATACCGTATCTCTAAGCAAGGCAGTTCCTACACTTCAATGATATATGTTAGACAAGGTGGTGGGGGGTGTGTGAAAGGGGTGTGTGTTGGTAGCTTTCATAAGGAAAACTACACTAGAAAAAAACCCAGAATTTGCTGTAAACCGCTGTGTGTTGATTGCAATATTCTGTCATTTTCCCTTCCTCTCCACTGGCGCCGTTATCCTGAACATGGGAGACATTGGTTAAAAACAAATTCTCTTTATCTCTTTGAAATAACACATCAAAAATCAAACCAAACCCCATGGGAGAATTTTCTGGAAAACAAATGCTGGGGAAAATTTTAATATTTTTGCTAACTGGAAACCACTGACTAAATTTCTGAGATTTAAAAAAATAAAAAAATCCTGATATGATATGTGGTATAAGAAAGATTTGGGCTGTTTATAGTGAAGGTGGGAGGTGTTAAAATTCATTTCTGTGCTAAAACCCACTGACTACAGCACAAAGGATATTTCCATTCCTTGTAAATGTTGCACTTTCAGAAACATTTAAAGAAAATTTGCCCATGCATTACTGCATGTATTGGAAAATTTAGGAGTAAGGAACTAATTAATAAAATTGATTTGGGTCCATGTATGAGCCTGAGAGCAGGCTAGAAGTTGCAGACACGTGTTATGTTGAATTTTGTGAAGGGCAAGCATACCTCCATTAACAGTTTATGTACATTAGACCGTGTTAAATCTGTTAACACTGCAGTTAATAGAAAACAGGTGAAGTCAACCAAGTGTAGAGAAATTAGTCAGACAAGCAGATTCAGAAGTGGAATATAGTATCCTATTGAAAGGTGTATACTTGAACAAAATAAACACCTAAAGGTAAACAGTTGCTATCTGCCAAAAGTAGCGGGAAAGAAGAAGAATCTACATGCAAGGGTACACTCATTTAAGCAGGAGCTGGGGGTAGGCACATGAAGAGTAGCGAAGGCAAGTGCAAAGAGTACTTTAAGAACACAGTGCTTTCAATCTCAGTGACGGTTTGTTCTTCTGCATAGCATGAGTTGTGCATTGTTTGAGAGACAACATGCAATTCTAG
>NW_009934987.1:0-681 GCF_000696875.1 Nestor notabilis
ATATAAACATTGGTATTTTCTACAGAAAAACACGCTTCATATTTCTCATCAGTATTTATAGACAAAGCTAATCCAAAACTTCTCTGGTGCTTCTGGCTAACACACGATGGGAACTTGGAAATAAAGCAGTTTTACAGGTTCTGTGTGATGTATAAAATCATCTCAATATTGCTTACTGTCAGATGATCGAGTTTCTGGTATGCAAGGAGAAGATGGAAAGGATTCCAGCAGTCTTCCCTGGATCTCCTCTAGTCTTGCCCTGAATGATCACATGCAGAAAACACATGCAGACAAGAGCAGTATCAAGGCTGAGGAAAAACAAACAAGGAATGACAACATTAGACCAGCAAAAGCATTACTGGAGTGGTCCAAACCTGTTTGCTAATATGACCTAGCATCATCAAAGCTCTTCAGAACATCAGGGAGTGCCAAAAAGATGCAAACCTTATGGAGGATGTGCTGGAACCCTGAAAAATGGCTTTAGACTTTGTTGTTTCCCCCTGTTTTCCTCTGTACCCTTTTTTTACTGTCTGTGAAGGACTGCTGTCACTAGCACACTCTTTTTGCTGCTGCACAGAATGGCTGATGCCTGTGTAGCTGGCTCAAACCTGAAACTGAAAAGGACTACATAGTATTTACTAGTGGTAGCTGCTTTCCAAAGAAACATAGAGGGGGGTAAAT
>NW_009934987.1:744-2418 GCF_000696875.1 Nestor notabilis
TGCTGTCACTAGCACCCTCTTTCTGCTGCTGCACAGAACGGCTGATGCCTGTGTAGCTGACTCAAACCTGAGCCGGAAAAGGACTAGTTAGTATGTATCAATGGTAGCTGCTTTCCAAAGAAACAGAGAGGGGGGTTATTGGAAAACCCAGAGAAGCAGAGGAAAATTGCTGTTCTTCCTGATTTACGGGTAGGAAAACTGAGGCACAGACCACTGAAATCATTCCAGAAAAGCTCTAAGGGGAGAGATGGACAGCCTGAAAAAGACCCAGAGGAGGGCTTTACAAGGACACAGCCTGAATCTTCCTCTGATCTAAGGACCTCGCTTTGCCACCTGCAACTCCATCTGCGTCCTGCCTCTCTGCTGCCCGCTTTTGGGCTTCAAGATGTAGATCAAAGCTCTGCCTTTGCTGTGTGTGCCTACTTGCCAGGACACCCGTTTCTGCACAAACATGAAATAAAAGCTGCTTCGCTGCTGTGCCTGACCGAGGCCTGCCAGAACCTAGAGACCGTTTCTCACCATTCAAATTCCCAGACATCAAAACCCAAGGCCCATTCCCTCACCGTGATGCTCACCCGAGACTCCAACTTCTCACCTCCTTCCTTTTCCTGGGACTCTGCTCTGGGAGGGGCAGTTTCTTGCCCGACCTGCTGGAGGCTGCTGCTTCTCTTCTCCAATGCTCTTCACCGGCATCCTCTGCACCGCTTTTCCTGTCTTCTTTCTTCCCCTTTCTCTTCTTTACTCGTCTCTCCCAGGCAGTCCTCTTCTTCTTCTTCCTGGTCATCACAGGCAAGCAGAGGGGGAAACCAAAACACAGAGGTTCTTTTAAATGTATAAATCCCATGAAAGACCCTTAAAATAATCCCCCAGATGCCCTAAAGCACTAGTCAGACCGCATTAAATCCATCCAGACCCCCAAAATCATTCCCCCGACCCCTTGAAGCCCACATCACTCTGCTCTAAACCCCCCCAACTCCCCAAAATCATCCCACACACCACCTAAAGTACCAGTCACCACACCTCTTAACACCCCCAAATCCCCAAAATCATCCCCCAGACCCCCTAAAACTCCCATCACACTGCACTAAACCCCACCAGACCTCCAAAATCATCCCACTGATCCCCTAAAACTCCCATCAGACTGCAGTAAACCCCACTATACCCTGAAAATAATCCCTCAGACACCTTTAAAACCACCATCAGAACACTCCAAACCCCCGCAGAGCCCCAAAATCGTCCCCCAGACCCACTAAAGCCGTCTTCAGGCCAAACTAAACCCCACCATACCCCGAAAATAATCCCCGAGAAACCTTTAAAACTACCAGAACACTGCACTAACCCCCCCTAGACCACGAAAATCATTTCCCAGACCCATTAAAGACCACATCACACTGCTCAAAACCCAAGAAATCATCCCCCAGACCCCTCTTAACACCCCCAGACACCTAAAAATATCACGCAGACCCCCTAAAGTCCCCTTCAGACCGCATTAAAGCCACCCACAAAGACCCACAAAATCATTGCTGTAACCCCTTAAATCCCACATCAGACTGCTCTAAACGCCCCCAGACCTCCAAAATCATCACCCAGACCCACTAAAACACCCATCAGACTGCACTAGATCCCCCCAGACCATAAAAATAATCCCCCATACACCTCTAAAACCACCATCAG
>NW_009934988.1:0-28528 GCF_000696875.1 Nestor notabilis
GGCGGGGAGAGGCCGTGTTGGAGGGGTGCCGGCGCGCGGGCAGAGGGACACGGCGCCTACGAGGGGCTCTGATGTCCGGTTTTGCTTGTTTACTGGTAGTGTACCCCCCACCCCTCCCCCTTAATGGCAGTAGATAAACTTGGATTTGTGTCACTGTGTTTCAGGGCTATAGTAAATAACAAAACCGAATGACATGCTTACAGGTGTTTAAGGGAAGGGATTCAAATATGACAATAAATCTTAAACCCCAAACTTCTTGCCAGCCAGCTTTGCGTAGTTTTGCGCTGGGTGAGAGAAGTCACGAGGAGTAAGATATTCTCTGTGGTGAGGAGAAATTCCCACTGATGGATTCCTACTGACATTATAATTTAATCTTTAACTACTGTGCTTTGGTTTCATTGCTGAGACAGTTTATTTAAGAAACTGGATCATGGGGTTCCAGCGATGAATTATTTCTTTTAGGTGTCAGAAGCAGGCAGCTGGGATGTGTGCATGCTGGTCCTGGTGTAAAATGTGAGCTTCTATGCCCTTACACATACAGAGTGTTGGTTGCACACAAAGTCCACTTAAGCACGTGAACTAGGCTGGACATGGAGAAGCATTTGTTTACCAAGAGGCTGTTCAAACACTAGAACAGGGTTTCTAGAGAGGTGGTCTGTGCACCAAGCCTGTCAGTGTTGAGGAGGTATTTGGACAATGCCCTTAACACCACGCTTTAGCTTTTGGTCAGCCCTGAATTGGTCAGGCAGTTGGACTAGATGATCACTGTAGGTTCCTTCCAACTGAAATAGCCTGTTCTATTTTAAGTACATCTATAATGCTCTTACTAAAAAAGTAAGGTGAATGAGATAAGCATAGAGAATTTTGCTTCGTTTTTTAACAAAAGGTAACCAGTGACTGTTCATTCTTAGTCAAAAGTATCTCTATTGATGACATAACAAACTATGTATTTACACTTTATCAGTGAAACACTGGGAATACTTTATGGGCCTGTGAAATAGAAACTGTTACACAGGTGTGTGTTGTCTTACTCTGAACTCAGCATTTATTGAGGATTAAGGTCTTAGACTCATAACTATAAAATTGTGGAACTTGGTGTGTTTATATTCTTCAGACTATTTTATAAACATGCTTCTTTCTTTCTTAGACTTTTTCCTTTTTTATGCAGTTCATAAACTGAAGTCAGTGGTATTTGTATTGAAACTTCCGTACTCACCTACTCCAAGACTTCTGAAATCCATTTTGCTACAGATTAAGTCAGAAAAATGTACATATCAGAAACATCTGGAGGATATTGTTGCCTTCCTTATTGTTATGCTACTGTTCAAGCTGTGGTGGACTGCTTTTTAGATTTGCTGGCTCTATCCTGAATTCAGAATTGGAGAGTCTCTGGGGGGTGGGGTGGTGCATGTCAGTCCTTACTGTTCCTGTATGATTTGAAGAAGGAACATATCTTTCAGTCTGTCGAAGTACATGCAGTTTTACTTCAGGCTTGCTTTTTTTCTTGATAAAGGCAGAAAAGAACTCTAGCCTATTTGTGCAAGGAAATTTTGAAAATTCTGAACATTAAATTTCATCAGATTTCAGTCAAACACAGTTATCTGATACTGAAAATAATATTATTTCATAGAGTGATTGTACTTCATGGTTGCAAAATGTTTTGGACATATCACTGTACAGTACGGTAGCAGCATGTTTACAAATGAGATATGAGGTGAACCTTATGTATCATTTGTATACATTGCTCCTGTACTGAAGGAATAATTTCTGGTGCTGTGAACAAGCATGACAGTAGTATATTTACTAGAATGGCTTGGTCTGAGACAGTCTAATTCAGAAAATAAGGCTAATCGAGCAAAAGTGCTCAGAGATGACCTCTCTGTTAAATGTAGTGAGGGTGACTTGCTCCCATTTTTAAACTGTAACATTTGCTTTTAATGGGGAATGTGTTTTGCTTTAGCAATTCTAGTTTCTTTTTTTTTCTGTCCAGAGAAGTGAAGTACTTAGAGACCTTAGTATTTCAAACAAATGCATTCAAAAAAAATTACTTACTTGAAGGAAAGCTCTTCTAAGCATTACATTGCCAGTGATTTATGAGGAGGTGAAGCTTGGTCTTCCAGGGAAAGAACTGTTGGCTCAGTATTGGTCTGCTGGCAAACACATTCAAAGCCGTGATATTAGAAGCTGTTCAACAAATACAGTTTATCTTTTGTTTAGTGGTTCCGATTTCAGGCAGTTGGAGATGTCTGGGATAACTGCCCCACCTAGCAGGTGCACATGAGGGAAAAACAGACCTGCAAGGGGTTTTGATTATATGAAGGAAGAGTGAAGGTTAAGTGAGGCTGTGTCTCAGAACATAAGGATTTCCTTTTTGCTACAGGATTTAGATTAGTCTCTCTCAGGTAAATATTTGTGTTGTGAAATATTCCTGTTAACTGTTAGGGTTTATTCTTAATAAGGGAGAACCGAAGAGAGAGTTTTGTTTGGAATGAAACATACTTTGAACACTGTGCGTACCAGAGATGTTTTGTAAACAAATGACTTGAAATAAACTTGACAGTATTCTGAAATGAATGCTTCTTTGGTAAAGACAGTTATGTTTTCATATCTGTGAGTTAGTCTGTATTGTAGCAGTAGTTATTTTCTATTTTGGTATAATCCTGAATTCAGCACTCTACATGTACGTACAGGCTTTGGCCTATAGAGTAAAAATGGCAGATACCACGTAGCTTGTATATTTGACGCCAATTGCAAATGCAGTTTTTGTCACTACTCTTCTCATGTAGGTACTGCAACTTAATATTTGTCCTCAGGTTTTTATGTAGATAGTTTTAATGAAGAGTTTAGGTTAATAGAATTCAGCTCGGAAAACTATCTAACCAGAAACTTCTAGAGACATTTTCTCTAGGCAAACAGCTATATTTTGTAAGTGTGGAAAAAGTAGTGTATTCATGGAAAGATGGTGTTCCTGTGTGTGTTTTTCCGTTTTCTCAAGATGGCAGCATCCTGTGTAGTATTAAATAATTTTTGTCAATTAGGACTAAGTGCCATGATGATTCCTTTCCAAATTAGTTGAATGGTGTTTTTATACTGTCGGTCTTACATACATCGTGAGAAGCAGCAGCATATTCTTGTTAGTGTTAAACCCTTATTTTACAGATTTAGTAGTGGAGTAGTAAGTAAAGATGTAAAGTTTTAGTAAAAGGATTTTTGTCTGCAGGCTACCAGTGAATCAGCTAAGATTTTTATATATCAATTAAGCTGTCTTATGTTTTGAAATTAGACCTCTTTTGAACACGAATCTGGACTGGGTGGGAGGAGGACATTTAAAAGAAACAAATACTATACACCCACCAGCCTTCCAAAACTTCAAGTGGATCCACTTATAATAGGGTAGGGAATTATGAAAAAGATTCATAGCAGAAATTTTTACCAGTGGAAACAGAAGTGTGATCAGAAAGGTTAGCTGTGACTGGTGTTTGGGGTCAAAAACTAAACAAAACCTCACCAAAGTGTAGTTTTAGCACTGAGCTTTTTTAAAAGCATGTGCAGCCTTTTATCTCAATTGACTGGGTTTGTCATTGGTATCAAAGGAAAATATTTGTCTGCTTTAGTCAGCTGACCTCAGGAGTTTTCTTTTTACACTGCCTGTGTAAGTTAGCGAGTTATAGTGCAGTGACAAAGCCTGTAAGTTTTCAAGAAGTTTGGAAACTTAGAAAAAAAAGTCAATTCTTGAGGATTTTGGCATTTTTAAGGCAGGTATCAAACAACAACAACAGCAAAAAAAGTCAAAATTTTACGGTTCTTTTTTATCAAACAGCTGCTACAAAGAGTACATGTTCCTCTTGGGCGTCCTGGTAAGGTGGTCATTCTGGTTCTTGTGTCATTCCTGAATGGATTTGCAACAGAACAAGTGTCCCAGACAGGGGTAAAGGAGGATGGCTGCATTGACTTGATCTACCAAAATGTCAGGGAGAAAGACAGAGGAATGAATCATAGAATTGTTTGGTTTGGAAGGGATCTTACTTGTTCCAACCTCCCTGCCAAGTAGACTGGGTTGCTCAAAGCCCTGCCCAGCCTGGCCTTGAACACCGCCAGGGATGGGGCAGCCACAGCTTCTCTGGGCACCCTGTGCCAGTGTCTCACCATCCTCGCAGTGAAGAATTTCTTCTTCGCATCTAATCTAAGTCTACCTTCTCTCAGTTTAAAGCCATTACCTCTTGTCCTGTCGCTACATGTGCTTGTAAAAAGTGCCTCTCCAGATTTCTTGTAGGCCCCCTTGAGGTACTGGAAGGCTGCTGTAAGGTCTCTCCAGAGCCTTCTCTTCTCCAGGCTGAACAACCCCAGCTCTTTTAGCTTGTCTTCATAGGTCCATCTGTCAAATCCATGTCTCCTCAGTTTAGAGACAAAGATGTTGTGCAGGACAGTGTCAAATGTTTTGCACAAGTCCAGTTGTGGTGATGTGAGTTGCTCTTGTCCACCAATGCTGTCATCCTGTTGTAGAAGGCCACCAAATTTGTCAGGCACAATTTGCCCGTATGAAGCCATGTTGGCTGTCACCAATCACCTCCTTATTTTCCATGTGCCTTAGCATAATTTCCAGGAGGATCTGCTCCATGATCTTGCTGGACACTGAGGTGAGATTGACTGGCCTGTAGTTCCCTGGGTCTTCCTTTTTTCCCTTGTTGAAAATGGGGAAGAGGGTAGAAAAGGAAAATATAGGACCAATAGCATAAAATTTTTAAAATCAGTAGTTTGAACTTTCATGTGGTCTGGAGCTTTATTTTTCTAGGATATGCAGTCACCTCTGCATTACTCTACAACTTAAATAAGGAGTGTTTTGGCATTTGTCATGTTTCAGTTCTTGGGTAATGTAGTTTCCAGAATTTTTCCCCAGGATTAGGTTTATGGCTGTGAGGTGTTCTATAGAGACACTGCCTGTCCTTGAACAAAAGAGGTAGATAGTTTTTACTTAGTTTACACAATGAGATTTTACAGCCAGGCTCACAATAAAGACTCATTTGAGTAAGTTTTGTTTCTCTTTTGCCTGACCTGGCCATCAATATTCTGGATGTCAGTTTGATAGACATCAAGTCCTTGAAGGTCATAGAAATGTTTCTAACTTAGTCTGTCTGATTTAGGCTTATCATAAAACCCTTTTAAGGTTCTGTTGCTTCCTTTGCATTTGATTTCTGGACAGCTACCTGTTTGGCTGAATTTGTTTGCGAATTGTTTAGGTAAGTGGCAAAGGACGTACCTTCTGAGTTTTCTAGTGTGGAAAGAAAGGAAATGTGCTGTGTCCTTTCTTCCTTTTCTCCAGGAGTCTTTCTTTTTAATGTATATAATTTGAACACTACTGCTTTCTATTATTACTTTCTGGAATAGCAGGGTACTTAAACATTACCGTTTTGTAGTTCTGTGTTCTAGAGTAGCCTTTTTTTTACTTGAGATGCTGAATTCTGAAACTTTCATCTTGCATACATTGGAGAAGCGGTGAATGCTTCATCCCTGGCAGTGGTTAAGGCCAGGCTGGACAGAGCCTTGGGCAACATGACATGGTCTAGGGTGAGGCATCCCTGCCCACAGCAGGGGGGTTGGAACTAGATGATCTTAAGGTCTTTTCCAACCCTAACCATTCTATGATTCTGTGACTTCTAGGTACAGTACAGAAAGTGCACTTTGTTACGCTCCCGAGGTAAAATACAGGGTTCTGTCTTTCAGTCAGGCTCGAAGCTTTATGAGTTATCATTCTGACGTGGTGGTCATGTTGCTAAATCACTAAGCCACATTTCACTCTCTATGGGCAGTAATGAGTTGCAAATCAATAGACTGTTCTCCGTGGCCTAGCTTATAGAGAGGTTGTAACTTGATATAAGACAGCATTAACAATATGATTAATACTTGTTTCAGTATTCGTTTTAGACTTTGTTTATAGTCTTAATAAGATTTGGTAAGGTACACTTAGTTCACAGCACAGGATGAAGGTGAAGAGTCAAGAACAAAGTGCTTTCTGGAGACTTAAGGCTAAAGCACTAATAGTAGAGTGGGGTTTTGTTTGTTTGGGTTTTTTTTAACTATTCTAGAAAATTGTATCATAGCATAGTAGCTGTTTTGGTCAGACATCAGAAGAGCTGCTTTTGCTTGTTCTGACATTTAATCAGACTATCAGACTTCTAAGGTTTTTTTTTTTTAATGTTGTGATTATAGAATTATGCTAGTGGCCAGTAATCAAAATAATACATGTAAGAAAATTGGGGAAAGGTGAGTAGACTAGAAAAGGGTTTTCAAGATAAACTAAAGCATGCTAAGCTACTATGGAGGTAATGCCAGGCTGTGTGCCAGGAGGTGAGATTGCGTGGTGGAAGGGAAAAGAAAGGGTGTCAGGTACTTCTCCAGCCATAGCTGCCTGAAGATCTTTCTGTTCAGGTTGGGCTGTATGATGACATTGTAAGTAGAAAACAGGTGGAAAACTGTGAGGAAGTAGCAGAGTTGCCAATATGCCTCTGAAAATCTTAAATAGAAAATGATTCTGGGGAAGGGCGGGGTGGATGGAGGAGTAGAATCTCCACAGGAGGAAATAAAGGACTTAGAATTAAATTGCAGTCTTCAATAGAAGAGAGTACAGCTAGCAAATGATGTGGCAGTAAGGAAGAAGTGCAGGGAAGGGAGCAATAGCTGTGGTCAGTCAGGGCAACGTATGGATGGGAGATTTAGTAAGCGATACCATTAAACTAGTGTGGGCTAGCTCATTCTCCCAGATTTATAGAGTGCGCATGACATAACAGATTTTAGAATTATAATCAAATGCAGTGGTATGTATGTTTTTGACCTTACTCCCTTCTCATTTGGATGTGTCTACTTGCCTCAGATGTCAAATGCCTTGTCTTCTATTTAAGAATCATGAAAGACTTTTTTGGGCATTTTGCACTTTCCAGTATGGTTGACCAGTCAGTTTGGATTCAACCATTTCTGACAAAGTACCTTACTCTAGAGTTTACTATCTCTTTGCTCAAAGATGCTGGTAACCATCAGAAGCTGGAAGAACTTACTTTTAAGCCTGTCTTTTCTGTTTCCTTGTCCTCCCTGTACCCAAAGGAAAAGAACAGAATTTAAGAATTGATGTTCCTAGGCTACTTGATAATACATTTTTTCCATATGGTAGACCTTACATTTTGTTCCAGTTTGTATGTAAGTAGCTACTCCAGTGGTGTTGCATTTAATGTAGTTGTTCAAAGCCCAGGTGAAGAAAGCTTAACCACAGATAGGTGATTCTGTATGGGGCCAACTCCGGGGGACCTGCATTATGTTGACAGACCTGATTTTTCTGAAGGCAGCAAAAACAGCGTGGTGGTCAGAGAGCTGCTTCATATTAACAGCAGCTCTAGAATGATGGGAAAAGAGGAATAAAACCCAGTAAAGCACAGAACTGTGCGAATGCTGATTTTCTCATGGCAGTCCCAGCTATGAAGGGACGTGAACCACTGTCTAACCAGTCGTCAGGCTAAATTCTTGAGGTTTTTTTAGATACATGTTGTTTAACCAATGACTGAGTTGCTTGTTTAGGTAGAGTTGGACCAGCTATTTGGATGATACTCTCTTCGGTTACTCTCTTCGGTATATGGATTATGTAGCTATGTAGAAAGTTGTTACAGGCAGTTGTAACAGTCTATGTGTTATGTGCCTTGTTAAAGTGGTCTGTTAGATTGTGAGAACATGAGACTTTAAAAAAGTCTAGTTCAGTGTTAGACTCCAGTTTCCATATAGCAGACAAAGTTACACCTTTTTAATGAAACGGCAAACATTAATAGTGTATCTTATTAATCTCTTTTCCATAATTTGCACAGGGTGATAGATTAATGTCTTTTACTTTTAGGTGCTGGAGATCAGAATTTATTTACTTCCTTATATCCTACGCTTTCACAGCAGCTTCCTAGAGAACCCATGGAATGGAGGAGGTAAACTTGCATTTTATTCTGTGATGTTATTTCATTGTGTGTTTTTAGACTTGGCTAAGTGTGTATTTGCTGTGCTCTGAGAAGCTCTTACAGCAACTGACTAAAGGAAAAGAGAACTTAAGTAATTGAGGTAAATGTTGTGTACATCAGGATGATCATTTCCATATTTCAGCTATGTGGAACTTCACCTAAAGAAAAATGATAGTAATGCTGTGTTTCCCTTTTTGGTTTTGTGGTTTGTGGGTTTGTTTTGGCGTGTGCTTTTGCAGCCTTGTTCTGAAAGTGATAAGCTTTCCTCTTAATGAAGATATAGTAGGACTTACATGGAATTAGATGTGCTTTCCTGCATAAAGTTTGGTATGGCATACTGTTTTCTGATTGGAAAAAAAAAAAAAAATTGGTAGATGTTCTTATTTGGAATTTTCTACTTTTAATGGTCCTAAAGATACAGGAAATCTTTTACCAAAAGCTGAAAAGCTTCTAGTTCCTATTCTTGCAGAAAGGAGCATCTGTCTCATTGCAAGTGATACCAAAATTTAGTTAACTTTATACAAAATGCAGTAAGGGTAGTTTGTGAGTTTCCAGTACTAGAGTATTTAGGTTTATTCCTCTTTCCCAAAGTACATGTTCATTTTTGGAGTCTGCTATGTATGTGTCATCCCTTAATTTCAGTTTTTAAACTTTGTAGGTCTTATGGCCGTGCTCCGAAGATGATTCATCTAGAATCTAACTTTGTTCAGTTTAAAGAGGAGCTACTACCCAAAGAGGGGAATAAGGCTCTTCTGACTTTTCCCTTTCTTCATATTTATTGGACAGAATGTTGTGTAAGTATTAGGAAAGCACCATGAAAAACTGAGTACTCGGATTGAAAAATGAAATGGTTTTGATTTTCTGCTTGTACTGTCTGATACTTTTCATGTGAATTTTGTGCTTGTTAGAACAATTAAAGCTGCACTGCGTAGGCACCAGTACCCAATAGTATTGGAACAAAAACTTAGCTTGACTACTTTTTGCCATAAGAGTATTTCTTTGTAATGTTGTTTGACACTAAGAGGACAGACATTTGAATAACCTGTTTTCAGTACTTTGTTATGACAAAACCCAGGATCTAGCAGTGTTACTGCAGTAGCACAGCACACTTGCTTCTTAATACAGAAACGGACAGAGTATTTTAGCTATTATCTATTCATGAGGTTAAATTGTAAGATAAGTACTTTTTCTTTAGTTCATCTTTCATATATGTATCATATTAGTACGTATCAACATAAACTGGGCAAGATTTGGAATATCTTAATCCTGTTTATCTACAATTCACTGCTTTTTTGCTTGGCCTCTGTTATGAATTAGTTATCCAGTTGACAGACAAAGGTGACACCTGATCTGTAACCAATCAAAAGGTATCCAAAACAGCCTTAAAAATTGTCTGAATTGATCTGTTTAAAAACAACTAAGAAGCCAAAAAAGCGTCAAAGTGCTTTTGGTTTTTTTTAAATTTTCTCTTTAGGAAAAAGCTTTTAAACTGATTAAGATTTAAGCGGTGTTAGAAGGCACAAATACCACACTTTTGTTACTATGTGATAATAAAACAGTTCAGCTTTGTAGTTAGAAACATGTTTTTGTTGTAAAGTTCAAGAGTGTGTAAAATAGTAAATTACGTTTTAAGATCTTAATTTTATTAATTTAAAGAATGATAGTATACCAGATACTAGGATGTATTTACTGTTAACCAAAATACTAGCAATAAATTCAAAAAGACCAAAACCTTATTATACTTTCTCATTTGATTTCTTTCGGTAAATGAACTTAATCATCATTAATTCTGTTTGATGTGTCTTTCTATTTGTCTTCTGTTGGGAAAAAAAAAAAAAAAGCCTTTTGAAATTGGTCAGAATATCTGTTTGATTTGATGATTCACCATGTCTCATCCCAGGACACGGAAGTGTACAAAACTACAGTTAAGGATGACATCACCAAATGGCAGAATATTCTCAAAGCTCACAGCTCAGTAGACTGGCTAATTGTGGTGGTTGAGAGTGATGCCAAGAAAAAGAACAAAACAAATATCCTTCCCCGAACCTCTATAGTAGATAAAATACGGAATGACTTCTGTAACAAACAAAGTGACAGGTAAGCATTCTTTTACTTGCAACTATTTTAACCTTTTGACTGGTGTGATGATTTAAAAACTCCCTATGTAGCAGGTTCCTTGCTCATTTAAGGACTTTCTTTGGTGTCCAGCATTCAGACTGCT
Organism: Nestor notabilis; assembly: GCF_000696875.1. Lineage (NCBI taxonomy): Eukaryota > Metazoa > Chordata > Aves > Psittaciformes > Psittacidae > Nestor > Nestor notabilis. Next base: position 10,207 of record NW_009934988.1, read on the forward strand.
GGTACCGTAAGACCTGTGCTTTGAAGAAGACTGACACAAACGATAAAGGGAAAAGTTTTATTTTCAGTTTTTCCTAGATTCTCATGGCTTTGAAAGTGTTTTAAAAAACTTTCAAGTAGCTCCCCATGGCTGAGAGAGGTTTAAGGGGAACAGTGTGGTAATAATCAGGTTTTAGAAATTGAGGGCATTTTGTTTGTTTAGGTGCTTGCAAAAACATTACCAGAATAACAGGTAGCGGGAGTGAGGTGAGCGGGGAATATGAAGCCGATAAGGCTCCTTTTTTACCACTGTACTTTGCCTTTCACTTAATCACCTTTCCATTATGATATAATTGACTGAAAGTCAGTTTCTTCAGATGCTTTTATTCTAAGGAAAAATGATAATGAATATATGAAACTGTTTCTGCTTTCATTAAGGTCAATATAATACACAAATGCCAATTTGAAACTAACTTTCACAGATACTCTCTTCCTTATTCTGAAACACTGCACTGAGTCTATTATATACTCCATTTTTTTCTTTTAGCCTTAAGAGTTGACTTTAAACAGGATAAACATTTGAAGTTGAAAAGAGTAGATGTAAGCACTCGTACCTTGGTGTGAGCTAACAGTGACTGGCAGGTCAGCATGTTAAAAGACCCTGTACGTTGGCAGCACTTTCTTTGTACCTAGACAATGTTTTGATATATTACAGGATTACTTGGGCAAATGCTTACAACAAAGCTGATACAGTTTGGTGCTGGTTTCTAACTGATTGATTGGCTTCATTTAATCATTTTGCCACAGGATAAGATGACTTTTCTAAACACAAATGGTCTTTTATTCAGATGAGAGATTTTTCTGCCTTTAGAGATATTGGTTGCTTTTTGAATGTTACTAAATTGTGATAGAAAAAATGAGGAAAGAAGTTGGTCCAAAAAAGGCTGATTTATTTGTGAATTAATGGGGCCTACTTATTTCTTTTTCTGAGAAAAGCAGTGGAAGTTTTAGCATATAGGATGTATAAAAACAATTGTCATACTGTAAGAATATATTATGGAAGATTATTTCAAGTGATTTTAGAAAAGCTGACTATATGTGATCTAATGGATCTTGATTTGTATCTTGCATAATCCTTGCCAGGAGTAACTGTAATTACTGTTCTGCTGATTTGTATGACTAAGCAGACTTTTTTATTGGATAGCTACAGCATTACTTATGTTTAAGTAATCAGAATAATGTATCCATTATTTGTGTAAAAGAAAACCAAACAAAAAAAGTAAAGCTGTATACTAAAGATATACTCATTTTGTGGAAAACGCTTAACTCTTCTCATAAACTGTATAACAGACTTAAACACACATGGAAAAGTTTTTTTTAAAAAAAGCAAGCCCTCAGCTTTGGTATTTTCCTCTGATTAGCGTTGAATGAAAACCTAAATTTGTTCAGTCTCGATCTTTTGGGTATGCACAGTATTCAACTGTGTATTTATCATAGAATAGTTAGGGTTGATCATCTAGTTCCAACCCCCCTGCCATGAGCAGGGACACCACACACGAAACTATGTCGCCCAAGGCTCTGGCCAACCTGGCCTTGAACACTGCCAGGGTTGGACATGAATTTTGTGTTTACCTCCTCAAAAATACTTTGTATCAATCTCTTTTCAGGTGTGTGGTACTTTCTGACCCTTTGAAAGACTCTTCCCGTTCTCAGGAATCTTGGAATGCCTTCCTGACCAAACTCAGGACATTGCTTCTCATGTCTTTTACCAAAAACTTAGGCAAGTTTGAAGATGACATGAGAACTTTGAGAGAGAAAAGGACTGAGCCAGGTTGGAGCTTCTGCGAGTATTTCATGGTCCAGGTAAGATGCTCTTTTTATTGAGGAAAGTACTTGAGTCCTAGTTTTAATAATGGCTTTGTTGTTGTTGTGGTTGGCTTTCTGGTTCTTTTAATGTGGTGCTCACTCCTTGAGGGTTGGGACGGGAAATATGAAGACTTGTGCAAAAGCAGCATTCTTAGATCTTGTTTGCAGCAGGTGTGTGTTACTCTGTAATACAGTGCTATTACAAAAGCAGGATCTTTTCATGCTTGTCAAAATTTTATGGACCTCAAGTGAAGCAAAAAAAAATTGCATCTAGAAAGTGTTTTAGTAGTTGCTCTTGAATTTTGGATAGCTGTCCCAGCATTGTGCCTGTGCAAAGACACTCCAACTTGTAGTTGGTATTTAATGTGAATGTTGCTATGCTCTCTTTGTTTAGATTAGTGTCAGTATGTATGGAGATAATTTTTTAAAAAGTACTTATTTGGAAATCTACATAGAGCATGCCTTGAATTCCATTTTTTAAAATATTTCTGTATGTCTTTGTTTTAGGTGATATAGATAAAAGCAAAAACTCTTGTTCAGTAGAATTAAAGGTCTTGATTCCTTTAGAGATTTATGGTCCTTGTACAGTGCTGTTCTCCACACCAATTCCACCTCATCTTCATGTTTCCTTTGACTTCATGCGCTACCTCTTATATACGATATACCTATTTCTCAGACTTTCCCAGATTACCACTTTGGCTCTCTTTTCTGTCTACAACTGAACCTATACTGGTATTGCAATTAATGCCTTCACAGTGTAAGCAGAGAGGGGAAAAAGTATTACTGTTATGGGAGATGAGTCTTTAGGTTTTGGGTTTTTGGTGTTTTGTGGGTTTTTTTGGTTTTTTGTGTTGTGTTTTTTTTGTTTGTTTTTTTGGTTTTTTTTTAAACTTAAACTTTTAATTGATGTATGAACAATATCTTGTAGTGGGTCAGGATCTGGAAACACACCAGAATTTACTGGCATAGCTGTGTGACTTAATCTTCTTTTGTGGACCTCCCTGTGTTAGGAAGAAATGGTACATCTGCTACAATGGCAGGGTTTCCTACATGTGTGAATATTGGAAGGGGAAGAATGCTTGGAAAAAGTAATTCCCAGACCTCTGTGTATGGATGGAGGCAGGCTGTAATACCAGACATGACTAGTATCTGTAACATGCTCCTTATATTGCTTGTGTGTCAAAAGGAAGAACTGGCCTTTGTCTTTGAGATGCTGCAGCAGTTTGAGGATGCACTAGTGCAGTATGATGAACTGGATGCCTTGTTTTCTCAATACGTTGTCAACTTTGGGGCTGGTGGTAAGTGTCCTCAAGTGTTAAATAAATGTTAAGTGTATTAATTTCTTCACTGTGCTTCTGCTAAACAACACAGTGCTTTGCATACCATATGTGCACATGGGAGAAAAAGATGGCACTTTGTAGTGAAGATGCACAAAGCACTTTGTGGTCTTTTTATGCTGTATGCAAACTCAAGTATACATCAGTTATTCTCTCATTAAACTTTGTTTTTCATCTGAGGCTTAGAAGTAATTTTTGATGAAAAGCTGTGTTTTCCTTTTACTAGGTGATAGTTACAAATGGAGCCCTGAAACTCTGTAGTAACCTAAGTATTGATCTGAGATACAGTTGCTGTTTTCGCAGCTCACTGCTAAGTCACTCAATAAAGAACTTCCAGGAAAAAATGTGCTCAGTTTTGCCTGAAATTACATGAGACATTTGGTATTCACTGCAAAACTGAATAGAAATATGCGTTTAATCTGCACTACAGAAGATTTAACTTTTTCTTCAAGAAAAAGTACTGTACATGAAGTATCAAATAACTTTAAACTGTTTTGATGAGCTAAAGCAAATGGTGTTATATAACAGCTTTAATCAGGTATGGGTTATGAATCTGGTAAAAATATAGTGCAGGAGTAATTGCAGTGGAATATATTTGTCCTGACTGAACCTGATGCTCTACCTGAAAATGGAGGCACATCTATCCATGATGGCTGAGTAAGAAATACTTTAGATAAAGCTTATTTGTTTTAAACTTCAGGTGGGCCTAATTGCTAAGTCACAAACTGATTTCCACTATACTAATAACAAATACGCAATTAACACAAAATGCTGTGGGGTTTCAATGTGCTGAAGTTCAGTTATCTACTTAACTGTGGAAGTTCTGCTCATTTTTTGTTCTGTTTTTGAAGTTAAGACATTAAGTAATTTATCCATATGATAAACTTTAGAAAAATAAGCCAGCTCACAACCTCTGGAGGGGAAGCAGAAGAGGCTTTAGTTGAAGCAGTGGCTGATTCTTGGATATTGACTTTATTTACTTAGATGGTGCAAACTGGCTGACATTTTTTTGCCAGCCAGTGAGGAGCTGGAATGGTTTAATACTCCGAAAACCAATAGACATGGAGAAGAGAGAGCTCATTCAGAATCAAGAAGCCACTCTACTGGACTTGCGTAGTTACCTATTTTCTCGCCAGTGCACGTTATTAATCTTCCTGCAGAGGCCATGGGAGGTTTCCCAGCGAGCATTGGAGCTTCTTCACAACTGTGTGCAAGAACTCAAGCTATTAGAAGTGAGTCAGCGTAATACATTATATGAATGATTTTATTCAATGATGATCTAACAAGATTTTTAAGTTTAGATATTGGTGATCAGAATACAGTAAACACTGGCTGTGAGTTATCAAAATGAGGCCTTAGTAAAAGATTGTAATGGTGCTACCATTGAAAGTTTCATCATGAGGATGTCTTTGGAAAGAAATTTGGAAACAAACCTTTATTTAGTTAAAGTATTCTAGTCTCCACCTGGAAAGTTAACTTCTTAAATTGGTAGGTAATTTGTCTGCTTCTTTCCTGGATTATTACCAGTCTCTTGAACTGTAGTTCCCATCATTTAAATCTGTAACAGTGTTGTACTGAAGAATATAAGGCAGAGTGGTTAGTATGCTGATATGCAGGCAATAGTTGCCTGTAACAAAAAGCAGTTCTGAATTACAAACAGTACCTACAGTAAGGCTTCTTACTGCCATACGAGTTGGATGCTACTTCGATTGGCTTTTCTGGTTCTTTGTGATTCTTTCTGGTGCCTAGTAATGCTCTTTGGTGTTATGCGTGTGTCTCTGCCTATCTTATCCAATGACAGAAGAAAGAGATAGAAACAAGTGACAGCTCTCAAAGCTTTTCATCATGTTGCATGCCTCCATGCTTTGCCTCTCCTCCTTCCATACTTCAGTTTCTGCTGGTTTTTTAGTCCTTGAAGGAGGCTTTTATCAGGGATGTTGTACACTGATCATCCTCTGTGTATGACCACAGACGTCTATGAATTGAAATACATCTTTAAGCAGCGTAGTGTGCATAATATTTCTGGATTTCACTTTGTGGCTCATCCATGTCCTTAATCCCATGGGTTCGCTGTTAGTTTTATCTCTGCTATCATAACAGTAGCTCCTAACTTTTGCCTGTCTGACACTGTGGTAGTAAGTTCCATCTGTTTATCTGTATTTAAAAATGGGGAATCTACTTCAGATGCATTGTTGACACCTTCATGTATTCTAAAACTAAAACGTATCTCATATATAGTATGGTTTGTGTGTGTGTTTTGTGGGTGTGGGTGGTTTGTTTGTTGTTTTGGGTTTTTTTGGTGGGTTTTTTTTTTGTGGTTTTTTTTTTTGTTTGTTTGTTTGTTTTTTTAGTTTCCAAACTAAATAGATGCAGCCTTCTAAATCTCTGAAGGTACTTACTGCAGTTCCTCTTTTTGCTCCACCCCAAGTCTGTCCTGTGCCCCCAGTGCCTGAGGCTCTTCCCTGCACTGTCTCCTGTTTCTGCTGTTACTGTCTTCATGTGGTGCTCCAAACTGAATGCAGGTGTTCAAGCTGTGAGACAGTGACACTTACTTGTGCATAGCATGTAGTTATCCCTGCTGTGATTCTTTTTCTTTATACAGGCAAATCTCTTAATGTGGCTTGACACCACTGACCACAGAAATCTAAACTATGCTGTTCTTAGGACCTTTCTCTTCCTGAAAATTCTTTCAGAATCCAGATTTTTATTTTTTGTTTCAAATGCATTGGGCTTAGATATTGAACTTGCCTATCACATTAGTCAACTACCTGGTTCATTATGGGTTTCAAGACTTTCATAGTCTTTCTAAAAGGAATATTTTTGTATTGCTTATGAATGGGATTTTGAGACACCATTATTGTGATTATATTCCAGATCTTTAGTTATGCTCATCTTTATCTTGATTCCTGATGTTTTTAATACCAAACTCTACTGTCTTTCTTTATCACGTACTGACTGATAACCCCTTCTTGTTGCTGCGTTGCTTCAGCCAAGACTTGCAGAGCTAAGCCATCCCCCTGGCTTAGGGCTAGAGACCACAGACACCAATATGGCGGATGATCAAATAGCGTTTATTGTGCACACAGCAAGCGTTATATACCTTTAGCAATGCGGAACTGAGCGTGTAGGCCCAATCAGGGGGCAAGTCAGCGGTTTTTGCCTTATAAGGTATTATTCTACGTGGCGCTTATAGCTTTGCCTTTTACGGTGTTCTATGCCTTACTTCCTTGTTCCTATGCTTTCCGTACATCACGTGATCTTCCGAGCGCCAGGCCTTACTCTACACCTTCTTGGTAATTTTTTTGTTTATTTGTTTATTTTTATCTCCATTCTTTAATCAGTTGTCCATGACAGATGTCTTATCCTTTCATTAACCAACTTACTCTTGTGAAGGAAACTTAGACTAATTTATTTTTCCATTTTTTTTAACCACCTTCTTAGTGTATTTTAAATTTCAGTCTCAGATCTGATGTCTTCTTAGGAAAGTAGTAGTATATTCACAGAAATTTTTCCTAACTCTGCTTTCTGTAGGCTTTGTTTCCAAATTTTGGGAATTTTCACAAGTACTTGTATCGATCAGTCCTCTTTTCCTTCTCTTTCGTTTTGGTGAATGTATCAAATCTAGTTAATATAATCACTGTTTAGTTGCTTAGCTGTTCTTGTTTCATGAACTAATACATATAAAGTATACAGGAGGTAGTGAAAGTTGGCCTGTTTGTTTTGGGATTTTTTTTGTGTATTCTTAGAATAAGCTTTTCCAAGAGGCTCTGCTATGTTGTATCAAGAAAAATATTCGCTGAAATGTTCTTCTCATCTGACTAATGCTTATTTCCCAGCTAATTCTATTTGTTCATCTGCAGGTCTCCGTTCCTCCTGGAGCTTTGGATTGCTGGGTATTTTTGAGTTGTTTGGAAGTCTTACAAAGAATAGAAGGCTGCTGTGATAGGGCTCAAATAGATGCAAATGTTTCCCACACAGTTGGCTTATGGAGCTATGCCACTGAGAAGGTAAGCAAATGATGTGCTGTATTTGTGGTATTACAGTAAAACTGTAATTGAAGTAGACCATTTGTTTCTGTGGAACAGATTTTGCACTTTTTATTATGGAATTTAGTATGGGATTCTGTATCTTGTTCTTCTCATGCTCCTTATGTGTTTCTATCGAAGGTGTGTACCTAAGTTGGAAACGTTCCTCCCTTTCATAGTTCTTCTTACACAAAGGGTAAAGGAAAAAGTTGTAGAATAATGAGTAGCAGTAAGGTGGAACTGAAATTTATTAGAGAAAAACAAATTTAGCAACTAGTGACAAAATTAAGCAGAATTTAACAACAACAACAAAGTTAATAGCCATCTCCATTTTATGTGGTATAGAGTAATGTGGCAAGTGGAAATCTTTTTTTTTTGTGGGCTTACCTTGGTAGTTGATTGAATTATTCTAAGTGAATTAACCAAATGACCAACACAACTGAACTTCTGTAAGATAGTATCCTCTGATGACTCTGGATATCAAGCATACCCACTGCTGTTTAGAACGGGTTTTACGGTAGCATGTGGTATTGTTTTAACAGTGTTAGAATTATAGAATCGTTTAGGTTGGAAAAGTCCTTTAAGATCTTAGAGTCCAACTGTTCACCCAGCACTGCCACGTCCACCACTAAACCATGTCCCTAAGCAACACATCTATATGTCTTTTAAATGCCTTCCAGGGATGGTGACTCCACCACTTCCCTGGGCAGCCTGTTCCAATGCTCGACAACCCTTTCCCTGAAGAAATTTTTCCAACTAGTGACAAAATTAAGCAGAATTTAACAACAACAACAAAGTTAATAGCCATCTCCATTTTATGTGGTATAGAGTAATGTGGCAAGTGGAAATCTTTTTTTTTTGTGGGCTTACCTTGGTAGTTGATTGAATTATTCTAAGTGAATTAACCAAATGACCAACACAACTGAACTTCTGTAAGATAGTATCCTCTGATGACTCTGGATATCAAGCATACCCACTGCTGTTTAGAACGGGTTTTACGGTAGCATGTGGTATTGTTTTAACAGTGTTAGAATTATAGAATCGTTTAGGTTGGAAAAGTCCTTTAAGATCTTAGAGTCCAACTGTTCACCCAGCACTGCCACGTCCACCACTAAACCATGTCCCTAAGCAACACATCTATATGTCTTTTAAATGCCTTCCAGGGATGGTGACTCCACCACTTCCCTGGGCAGCCTGTTCCAATGCTTGACAACCCTTTCACTGAAGAAATTTTTCCTAACATCCAGTCTAAACGTCCTCTGGCACAACTTGAGGCCATTTCCTCTTGTCCTATTTCTTGTTACTTGGGAGAAGAGACCAGCACCCACCATGCTACAACCTCCAGGCAGGTAGTTGTAGAGAGTGATAAGGTCTCCCCTGAGCCTCCTTCAGACTAAACAACCCCAGTTCCCTCAGCCACTTCCCACAAAACTTGTTTTCTAGGCCCTTCACCAGCTTCATTGCCCTTCCTTGGGCACACTCCAGCACCTCAATGTCTGTCTTGTTGTGAGGGCCCAAAACTGAATGCAGTATTCAACGTGCAGCTTCACCAGTGCTGAGTACAGGGAGACAGTCACTACCCTGGTCCTGCCGGCCATGCTGTTTCTGATACAAGCCAGGATGCTGTTGGCCTTCCAGGCCACCTAGGCACACTGCTGGCTCATGTTCAGCCGGCCCAGGGCTGTTTCTGAGCAGCTTTCCAGCCATTCTTCTCCAAGCCTGTAGTGTTACCTGTGCTAATCATCTCTTTTCAAGGTGGTTTTCGTCTGAATACAAGACTTTGGGTGAATTTTCAAGCTTGTCTAAGTAGTATACTGGAGGATGCCTGCGTTTCTTGATTATACACAGTTATTAGAGATTATCTTCGGTGGTAATTGTCAAACATCTCGAGCTTTGTCCATGTTTATATGCAAAACCAGAAGGATTTATTCTGATTAGGTGTTATGCATGTAGGGTCATCTGTGTATGTACATGTGTTCCAATGTTATTTGAGTCAATAATTTATATGCAGTTTAATTCATAATATCAATTTCTACTCTGAGAAACAGTTACTTTTGAAAGGTTCTCTACTTTCTTCCCATGATGCAACTTTAATACAGATCTTACAAGCAGTACAATATGGCAGCAGTGGATTATAGGAATTGTAGGAATGTATTGTAGGAATGATGCAATAGAATAAAAGGAGTTTTATATTGATTTTGTAGCCTATTTAAAACAAGCATCTGGTTCTTCTTACAGTTAAAATCTCTGGGTTACCTGTGTGGACTTGTGTCAGAGAAGGGACCCAATTCAGAAGACCTTAACAGAACTGTCGATCTGTTAGCTGGGTTGGGAACAGAACGCCCTGAAACAGGTATTACCAGGAATGTATGCATTCTTTCTAATAACTGACATTTGTCTTAAAAACATAGTATGTAAATACATTAGTAATAATAATTTCCAAATATCCCTACATATATATGAACATTGATAGAACTATTATTTCTTATGAGATCTTTTAATATGTGTCTAGTACTTTAAATTATTAATGCATCTTCTTACTGTTGCAAATATAAGATTTTCCATTAATGCTCCATTTATCAGCATTTAGGTAAACAGCCCTGAACAATACTGGTCTTGAATAAAGTTTTTCATACTTTGGAACAAGTATTAAAAATAAACTTATTTGAAAAAGAAATAGAACATCCTTGATCTGATGCAAATGGATAACCTGAAACTGGAGCTACAAAGTGGTATTATCTGAGTTGAAGTGATACTATTTGTGTGGCTGAACAATCAAATTTATTTACTCCTTGTGGATTTACCACAAGGATATTTGTGAAGATATTCTGAAGGGAAGAAGTTTTAGGAAGTTAAATATGCTAGAACAATTATTATCTTTGAAGCATTAGCTGACAGACTGATGCTTCACTTGCTCTTGCAGGTATGACAATGTATGATTCTTAATTCAGTTCTACGGTGCCTGTTGTATTTACTTAAAATGCCTTTTTTTTTTTTTCTTCAAGAAATACTGCCGCATATTTGGTCTGGCAAAGATTTCTAAATTAAGCAAGCTACTTCAGAAAAAACTTGGTCTTGCTAACCATTTTCTTTTGAAGTACATTGTTTAAAATAATAAAATGTCTTTAATTTACAGTATACTCTTGTCATGCTGATTTATAAATCCAGCAGTGGGGAGTTGCAAGAATATCACTCTTGGCACAATATAGTATTGAAATACAATTGTGTGTGTTTCTAGGTTGAATATATATTATGAAATACTGTGTGAAGAAGTTAGTAAAGTTATACTGCTGCTTGCCTTTACTCTGCTACTCTGAACATCATTCACATGTGCATACACACACAGGGAGTTGTGAAACAGCCTTTCGTGATCTTATTTTAGAGCCTGGGGAAGAAACTCATGATCTGTCCCTAAGTGGTAGTGATGTTTACCACATAAAATTAGTTTTAAGTTTTCTCTCCACTTCCTACTGAAGGAAAAAGTGGGGGAAGGAGGGCGGGAGGAGTGTTATTAAAATAGGACTGTATTTGTAAGTGACACCTCTTGTTCTGCTTTTTCCTAAAGCCAATGCATCCCAGAGTCCTTATAAGAAACTTAAAGAGGCCTTATCATCTGTAGAAGCTTTTGAAAAACACTACTTGGTAAGTAGAGGTTTGGTTGTTTATATTAGTTCTGCGTGTTTATATTACAGGTTGATTAGGGTCAAAATTTTCAAACCTGAGAAGATAACACTGAGAACTTAAATCTATATTTCTATATTTTGATATCAAAAGTTATTGCTTACATACTGAACACAACAGAGTTGATTTGTTTTACAGCTGGAACCTTGTATGGGCCCCAAGTTTCAAATATTTGGATTAATTCTAGTGTTTACAGTTATGAGTTGGAGGTTATTATTTGTAAGTATGTACACTTAGTTATTAAAATAGCCAATGCTATGGATATCATATTCTGCTATCTCAGATGCAGAATTAATTGAATCTTCCCCAGAACAATATTGAGGTGCTAATTTAGCTTCCTTTTGAATGATTTAGACTTGCATCTTGCAATAATGTTACGTAGTTTAAGTTATACTGTTTTTATTTTTTTTGGTTTTTTTTTTAAATATATATATATAAATACACACACACACACACACACACTGTGGGACATTTCTGGGTAATAGGGTTGGAGCTGGCATAGATTGAAACATTAGAATTCTTACTGTGCTTTAATACGCGTGTTTTATTCCCTGACAGCTCCCTTATTGAGAGCCATTGTAACGATGATCTGTTGTGTTTGGTTTGGTTTTTTTTTTTTTATAAAAGATTGATAAATGAAACAAAAAAACATTGACTGTCACAAGAGTGTGGGGTTTTTGGGGTATTTTGTTTGTTTTTTGTTTTCCTTGGATGATTTTCCTCTGAAACTTCTTATATTTGCAGTACTGCTGTTAGTTTTCTGAGGAAAATTTGGAGGAAAGCTGGGCTGCTTTTTTTGATGTGAGAACTAGGTAGTACTTATATTTACAAAGTTTTATTGAATGAAAAAGTCTCAAAAGATTTTTGTCTGAAGATACCAGGTTTCATTTTTATGCTTCATTTCTTTATAAGACTAGTTGGATAGCTGGACCAAAGCTAAAATCTTCAGAATTGCTAGCTGCTTTTACATATTCAGTTCCAACTTGCACCGAAAGATCTCTGCTAAATTCTGCGGTATCTTCCTAAATTTAAGAAACTAAGTGGGATCTGCAGAGTTTGCCAAATAAAGAATTGCTATTCCTGTTTGTACTTCTGATTGTGGTTTTATGCAACAGAAATTCAGGTATCACTGTAAAAGATTGTTTTCTATGTAGTTGTCACATTAATATATACAATTTACATATATCCATATTTTATCCATATATTCAGTGCAGAAGAGCATAGAATTAGTTAAAACTTCCAGTTACAGCTAAGATAATTTATTTGCATTTAAATTTTTAATTAGTCTGGAATGTAAAATGCAGCCTTTCAGACTCATAGAAAGCAGGAAGTGATGAGCTTTTATTACCAAAAAAAAAGGCTTTGTTCTCATTCCATGGCTAGTCTCATGCAAGAACTTCAGAATCTTTGTAAGACTGTCAGATCTTCTACAAGCGTGTTGGCATGCCCCTTAATTTTGGGGGAACTTAGCTTTTTGTTTGTATGTGTAGCTGGTGTCTTAAGACCCCACTGTTAAGGAGTGATTGAGTGATCACTTATGTTATTGTAGGATACTGTTGTGAGTTCTTAAAAAAAGAAGTAATTTTTCTAGGCTCTCAATAAGAAACATCAAAAATGGCCTAAGAAAGGCTTTGGGATCTCATTTTAGGTCATTTTCCTGCCCCACAGGAATAGATGCCTTCTGACATACTCCGCAAAATATTTAGGCAATTGGAAGCACTTATGCAATTTGTTTTGAAAGGTAGTTTTAGTACACTAAGTGAAGGAGAATGAGCTTCTGTGGGAGGTTGCTGATAGTCATAAGAGGCTGCGGGTTTGTAATACGTGAAATGTTTTTATGTTTGCGGCCAAAGATTGAGAGCTTGAGAAAAAACATTTGGTGGTGCTGTACAGTGTGTGTTGTAACTGCTTATGTTGTGAGAAAGATTTGTTTCTGTTATTACAAGCATAATAAGGGCAAAGTAGGGAAGTGTGGCTGCATTGGAAAAAATGGCTGAGAAACGTCAGCGTTTGTGGGATTGCATAGCTTCCTGCAAAATTCATTTAAGGCACTCTTGTGGAAATACTCCAGTTGTAACTTAGCATTTTGTGTTTAATTTTATGTTTACATACTTCAAACTTCACTAAAGCTGCACATAATGCCATCAAGTATATGAAAGAATTATGTACCATGTTCTGTGTGTAGTTGATTTGGTTTTGAAGTATTAGTTGTGAGTCTCTGGGGCAAGCTCCAAGATTGTTCTAAATATGTTACACTGTGCTATATCCTGGAATGATATACTACATGATCCTGCAATGACAATCTAATGGCATATAGTCACTGAGAAGCAGGTGTTTAAAAAAAAAAAAAAGAGAATTCAAGTGTAAAGAAGTGCTTGAAACTGCATCTTATCTATTATGTTGGTGGTTTTGAGTTGCCTTATTTAATTGTTAATAGACTTTTTTTCTTCTACCATTTATAATACAGATATGGGATAATGACCAACCGCTGAAAAAGTAAAAATGATCTGTTGCAAACTGCTCAGTATTGTATGCAAGGACAAGAGGAAATCTAAAAAATTATTCATTCTGGTCATTTTGCTGTAGTAACTTAGTTTACTGGCTATGAGTTTGTGTGAAATACTGTGTAACTACTAAAAATACGTAAAACTTATAGTAGTTTCTTTTCTTTTAAACAGGATCTGTCCCATGCCACCATTGAAATGTACACAAATATTGGAAGAATTCGCTCAGCTAAGCTTGTGGGAAAGGACTTGGCAGAGTTTTATATGTAAATTAATGTTTAAAATGTCTCAAATGCATTAGCTTTGAAAATTCTGAATATAATCCTTGACAAAAATATGCTGGTTTTAAACAGGAGTATTAAAAAAAATGTTTTGGAAATGTAGATATACTCAAAGTTTCCAGCTGTGTTTCGGGGGGGGGGGGGGGGAAAAAGGGGGATAAAAAAGAAAAGAATAGCGGCAATCTCTTAATATCAAACCCTACTTCTTACCTCATGTTTTAGTACTCTTACCTTCAACTGTCTTGTGTTCTTTAGCTTGGTCATTTCTTCTCCTTGGGGGAAAAAAAGGGCAGTGGGGTAGGGGGAGAAAAAGAGAGAACTTTGCATTTACTATAGCCTGCTTGGTAACAACTTGTTTCAAGGGTTGTCTTTACTACATATGTGTCTATATGTACCTAAGAAAAGGCAGAAAATACGGTCTTTGGAGAGTAATCAGTTTCATATGGGAAAATGTTTGTTACCCCCACTGTGAAACTCAACAGTGATTTTATTTCTAATTTCCAAATATATTTTTTTGTGTTTATCCCTGCTGTTAAATTCCACTAAGGGAACTTCGTGGCTTGCTTTTCTATTTCATTTTATTCTTCTTAGAAGAATTCTGGAGTCTTAAGTGGTTTATTTGGGAAAACATGTTTGGGCTTGCTTCTCACCTATGTTCACTAAAGCAGTCTTACCTTCTAACCACAACACAGTCTCCTAAATTAACTTAAATTTTCACCTGAGGGAATAATGTTAGGTTTAAAGACTACCGTGGAACTACTGTGTAGAGATAAAATGGTCTACAGCATCTTGTGCTGCATTCATATACAATGTTCCTCTCCCATCACCCCTTTTTGAAAATGTGTAGAGAGTTTTCTTGGGTGCAGAGATTCTTATAACACTCTGTACTCATTTCACTTTTTTAAAGGAGGAAGAAAGGTCCACAGAAGGCAGAAGTCTATCTTCAAGGAGCACTGAAAACTTACCTTGCTGAGGGCTGGGCATTGCTTGTCACGCATACAAGAAAACAATTAGCTGAATGTCAGAAACACCTTGGGCAAATAGAAAAGTATCCTTTAAAAGGCAGAGACAGAAAAATCAAGATCGGAGAAAATGGTACTTCTCATTATTTTTCTCACATATCTCTAACTTCTGTTTAACAATAGACATTGTCAGACATCAGACAGCTGACTTATTTCTTGTTTCCACTGTTGCTGTTCTGTTGGGGAAGGTTGGATTAGTTATTTTTTCATTTCTATTTTTTCACATCTGGCTCACTTAAAACTTCTTGCATATGGTTGCTGCTCTCTGTTTTAAATATGTCTAGTGACATATTTAAATGTGGTGCAACATGAAATGTGTGAAGTTTGTCATTAGTTCAGCAGAAAACCGTAGAGGTTTTCTATGATTCTGTTTGTATTTCATCATTATGGAAGTTTTTGTGTGGTACTGTTTTTTCATTTGGTAAATAAGGCATTATAGTGACTTCTTATATTAAGGAGCTTAATTTCTGGGCTTGCTTTCTGTAACTGCCACCACCTTTATCTGTATCTGACCTGGCAAGGACTCTTCTGGTATTTGTAATGGTGACTTTTTCTAGAAGTTACAACAGAGGCTTGGAAAATTAAAATCTCGTGGCTTTGGTGGAGTGTTTTAATGTTTTAGGTTGTTGTGGGTTTTTTGCTATTATTTATTTTTTTATTTCTGGCTTTGATCTCTGCTTCAGAAGGGGAGTGGGAGTTGTTTGCTTTTACCTTGTTTAAAAGCTCAGTCTTCAATGTGTGAATGAAATCTCTAAATGCCGCATGAATGCAAAGTAATACTTTGAGAGAATGATTTGGCCCAGTCCTAATGTTTGACAGGCTTCAAATTCTTCACTTTGATACTCTGCATTATTTTCATGCACCAACTCTATCAGCTACAGTCATGTTTGTTTAAATCTTAAATCTGCCTGCGATGCTGTACTCTTGCTACATTTAAGATAAGAGATGTGGGGAGGGAGCAAAGTCAACTGAGTGGCCTTGGGTGTTTTGTGGTATTCTTTTTGGCATTAGAAACAGCACAGTTTAAATTCTACTTTTCATTTTAGCCTCATATATTGTCTAAATTTGGTAGCTAAATGAAGTAACTGGGTTCTAATCTGTACTGTGTGCAGGATATTATGTATTATAGCAAAATTGCAAATTTTCATTATTTTTTGGTGGTTTGGAGGAAGGGTACTGCTTTCATTGGTGCCAGAGTTATAAATAGAATTCCTGTAGGTGTTCCAAACTGTTATAGTCAGACAGTTTTCTAGCTTTTCTTACAGTTGTTGGGTTTTGTTGTTGTTTGTTTTTCTTTGCCCAAGAAGCTCATATTATAGTCTCTAAATGACAGTACTAGAAATCTTACTGTAGCTGAAAATCACTTTTTAGCTGAAAATTGCTTTTTAGCTGAAAATCAGCTAAATGTAATTTCATGGTATATTTGGGGTTATGTTCTTTGCTGCTTTTTGTTTCACTGGGGTTTTTTAGAACTGGACATGGAGACTGTAAATGTCTGCCTCTTTTGAAAATTTTTACATCACTTTTAAACACTCAAGTTTTTCTGCTTCAGTGCAAATGCTTATAAAGAATCTGAGCCAGTAATATTGCATTCTTAGCTAAATATTTAAGCATGCATTTGATTCCCCAGCATCAAAAGCATAAAGAATATCTTGTGGCTTAGTTAATGTAAGCGATGCTGTTACAGCTAGCAGATTCTCAGCCAAGTAAGCTGGAATGTAATAAAATACTCAAGTTAGTTAGTTCTAAATATTGGACAGCGTAATGCAACACACTGGGTCTTTAACTTGCATGCTGCATTTATCTATTGCCGAATAATGAATTTTCTATGCTCACAAATTTTTTTAGATGGAGGAATATTGCACAGGTTAATAATTATGGATCATATCTTAGTAGGTCTGCAAAACACAGAGATTCTGCAATATTCTCAGATGGCAGTAAATCTTCCATTGTTTCTTTTCTAATGGAAGATCATGGTGATGATAAAAGCAGATCTTGTATTAAAAGATTAGAAAAGGAGTACTTGAACTGTCTTATTCTAAGTCAAATTTCTGAATGTTGTAGGTTTCTACCTCATGTTTCCTTAACTTTGTTAGTTATCTTCAAACAAGCAGCCTTTTAGCTGGTGATAATCACTTAACAGAAAATGAACGCAAAAGCTTTTGCCAAGAAATACTAGATTTTGCCAATCAGCAAGAAGAGAACCAAGGTAAGTCTGATGCTTAAATACTTAAAACTTAATATGCTCTAACCTGATCTTTCCCCAGAAGTAGATTGGAAGGCTTTTTTGTATTGGTTTAATTAGCTTGTGTATAACTTTAGAACCAGCATAGTTCTTTTCTTGTCATTTCCAGACTTTTTTATAAAACTTCTGCAATAATTAAGAAGAGTCAAAGATGAAAGTAATTAACATTTATACTGAATACTGGAAAGGCTT
The DNA here is from genome assembly GCF_000696875.1 of Nestor notabilis. Classification (NCBI taxonomy): domain Eukaryota; kingdom Metazoa; phylum Chordata; class Aves; order Psittaciformes; family Psittacidae; genus Nestor; species Nestor notabilis. Next base: position 27,338 of record NW_009934988.1, read on the forward strand.
TGTTTTCCTTCACTTATCAGTTTCTCTGCTTTGACAGCTCATGATTTATCTTGTGTTAGCTTTATTCCAGTTCCTAACTTACCTTTCTCTCTGCATTACTGGCACTCAGGTGGCAGTTCTGTGATAATACTTCTTTGGTTCTGATGTTAGGTTCTGTACCCACCTACTTGCAGCTTATTATTTTTACCATCTGAGCTCTTCTCTTTGTTCTTCCTTGCACTCAGATATTAATCATCATCCAAATACAGAATACTTCCTGTAAATCTGAAGACCATTCATTTTTATGCAGAAGTTTTTCTTGATGAAGGGATGTAGCGTAAATAATACATTATTTTAGACTTGCTTCTTAGTTCAGTTTTGGTACTGCCTTAGTGTTGTTTTTTGGAATCTAGAAAAGAGATTGAAAAAACTTTGTGTGCTAAAGCTGATGGCTCAAGGTACCAGTCCAGTCATTAGTTTCTTAAGCTTGTACTTGCTCTTGATTTATGTGCTCTGGAAAGTTTGTCACCTTCTACTACAGTGTTCATTTAGGTCACTATGTAGTAGTGAAATGAGAAACTTCTCCTTACATGCACTTAGTTTAGTCATCTTTAATAGCCTGGGTACTAAAATCGCAGTAGATGTAACTGTAAGTAAAGAAATTTCAGCATCTGCAAGCCTTATTTCTACTCAACATAAACTATCAAAGTATGGATTTGTTGTGAAAGGATTCATTGTGAAAAGTTGTTGATCAATTTAATTTTTAATAGAAAAGGGGTTAAATTTTTAGTAGGAAAGATTTGCTGATCTCCAGCAGCACTGGAGAAGAATAAAATCCCTGTTTTTATCTTTCCAGGTCAGAAGGTTATATTGCCTATGCACTCCTTTGCGCAGTTGAAAACTCTGCATTTTGACCCTCCAAATGCTGTTGTCCATGTGGGTGGAAAGTTGTCGATTGAGTTGACTTTGCTGAGCCAAATGCCTATCCCTGTCCAAGTGGATCAGATTGCCATCCATGTTCACTTCAGCATTGAAAAAAACAGTTACAGAAAAACAGCTGAGTGGCTCACTAAGCACAAAACTTCCAATGGTGTTATCAGCTTTCCAAATGAGATTACAGGCTTTCCTTTGTCAAGAAACAACTTGCCAGCACTGGAGCTATACGAAATGTATGAACGGAGTCCCTCAGATAATTCTTTGAACACAGCAGGA